>NC_090651.1:171786207-171880933 GCF_040937935.1 Hyperolius riggenbachi
ATCATTCTATTAAAGGGAGTCTGAAGTGAGTTTAAAAATAAAAAACAGATACTCAGCTAAGGAGAGGGAAGGCTCTGGGTCCTCTAGAGCCTTCCCGTTTTCCTCCCAATTTTCCCCGTTAGCAGTCCACGATCATTCGGTCATGGACAGCTCTCTTCCACGTTGGGTTGGCTTCGGCAGTCTCCGGAGCCACTCGGGCTTCCGAAGATAGGCCACTGCATACACACAAGCGCCCTCTCTCAAGCACTCACGCGTGCGTAGAACAGAGCCGCCGATCTTTGGAAGCCTGAGTGTTTCAGAAGGCCGCCGAAGTCTCCCACGGCGGGAGATTCAAATGGAGGAGCCTGTGGGGGAACAAGGACACTGGGAAGGCTCTATAGGACCTAGAGCCTTCTCTCTCTCCTTAGGGGAGTATCTGTTTTTTTATTTTTAAACTCACTTCAGATTTGCTTTAAAGGGATACTGTAGGGGGGTCAGGGGAAAATGAGCTGAACTTACCCGGGGCTTCTAATGGTCCCCCGCAGACATCCTGTGCCCGCGCAGCCGCTCACCGATGCTCCGGCCCCGCCTCCGGTTCACTTCTGGAATTTCTGACTTTAAAGTCAGAAAACCACTGCGCCTGCGTTGCCGTGTCCTCGATCCCGCTGATGTCATCAAGAGCGCACAGCGCAGGCCCAGTATGGTCTGTGTCTGCGCAGTACACTCCTGGTGACATCAGCGGGAGTGAGGACACGGCAACGCAGGCGTAGTGGTTTTCTGACTTTAAAGTCAGAAATTCCAGAAGTGAACCGGAGGTGGGGCCGGAGCATTGGGGAGTGGCTGCGCCAACACAGGTTGTCTGCAGGGGACCATTAGAAGCCCCGGGTAAGTTCAGCTCATTTTCCCCCGACCCCCTACAGTATCCCTTCAAGCCTCAATATTGAGAATGGCAGAAACGTATCCCCAACCCAAAACTTGTTTGAACTGGTGTGAGAATGGGCGATCCACCAATGAAAACTGGAAGTATCCAAAAATACAGGAGGGAGATCAGGATGACCCACAACAGATTTTAACTGTGTTTCAATGCATTTTTGTCCATTTTTAATGTATGCATGGAAACAGATGTAAAGCTGATGGAAACTGACGTCAACAGAAACCCTTCAGCTTTTCAATGTAATTTGAATTTAGCTCCCAAAATGGTAGCTCATTCGAAAATGAACTGAGGAAAATTTGACCTACACTTCTAGTCAGGTAACTATGCTGCCTCCTAAGGGAATTAAGTTCAGTTATAGATAAACCCCTTTATCTTATCTTTTGTGACTCTCTTTCAACTGGCAGAGTCCCAGTGGATTGGCGTACAGCCCACGTTTTCCTATTATTTAAGAAGGGCAAAAAATCAGATCCAGGAAATTATAGACCTGTAAGCTTAACATCAGTTGTATGCAAACTATTTGAGGGGTTACTAAGAGATACTATACACGACTTCATAGTAGAAAATAATCTTATTTCTCAGCATCAACATGGGTTTACTAAAGACAGGTCCTGTTTGACTAGCATGCTCAGCTTTTATGAGGTAGTGAACGCTAATGTGGATATTGGGAATGCTGTAGATGTGATATACTTGGACTTTGCAAAGGCCTTCGACATTGTTCCCCACAAAAGTCTGGTGAAAAAGTTGAGGATGCAAGGACAGGGGAAAAGTCTGTGTGCATGGATAGGGAACTGGCTAATGGACAGAAAACAAAGCGTTGTGGTCAATGGATCATACTCAAAATGGGAGACTGTTAGCAGTGAGGTCTCACAGGGGTCTGTACTGGGTCCAGTGCTCTTCAATTTATTTATTAATGACCTAGTAGATGCAGTAGTGAGCAATGTTGCTATTTTTGCAGATGATACAAAATTGTGCAGAATCATCAACTCTCAGGAAGATAGGGACATATTGCAACAGGATCTGGATAGGATGGCTATGAAATTCATACATGCATATTGGCAGATGAAATTCAATGTTGAAAAATGTAAAGTCATGCATTTTGGTCGTACCAATGGTCTAGCACCATACAAAATAAATGAGATACAGTTGGGGACATCAAACTTGGAGAAGGACTTAGGAGTACTCATCGACAACAAGTTAAATAAACGTACTCAATGCCAAGCCGCTGCAGCTAAAGCTAACAAAATTTTGGGATGCATTCAAAAAAGAAAATAAAAACTCGAGATGCTAGTATAATACTGCCCCTGTTCTAGTAAGGCCACATCTAGAATATGGAATTCAATTCTGGGCACTACATTACAGGAAATATATTGCAGTTTTAGAGCAGGTGCAGAGACGAGCAACAAAATTGATACGTGGGATGGAAGGTCTCACTTACCAAGAAAGGTTAGATAAACTGGGTTTATTTAGTCTAGAGAAAAGACGCCTTAGAGGGGATCTAATTAACATGTATAAATACATCAGAGGGCAATATAAAAGCTTGGCGGATGAGCTTTTTGTCCCTAGGCCTTCTCAAAGGACTAGAGGACATGATCTGCGCATGGAGGAAAAACGTTTCAGCCATTTATTTAGGAAAGGGTTCTTAGATGCTTTCCTTGCGTTGAAAGACATCCATGGCTACAATTACTAGGTAATGCCTAATGAGGTTGATCCAGGGATTTAATCTGATTGCCATCTGGAGTCGAGAAGGAATTTTTTTCCCTTTTGGGGCTAATTGGACCATGTCTTGTAAGGGTTTTTTTGCCTTCCTCTGGATCAATAGGGATATGTGAGGGAGCAGGCTGGTGTTGTACTTTGTTCTCTGGTTGAACTCGATGGACATACAGTATGTCTTTTTTCAACCAAAATAACTATGTAACTATGTAATTCAACTCTTTGTACATCTGAAATTGATGTGCAGCTAAACTTAATCTGCAAGTGAAATGAATGGAATCTTCCTCTATTACCCATTCTTCATGGACTAACATTACTAGATTTATAGACAACAGGCAGTTCTCTGTGTTCTATGAACAAAACTTTCACCACAGATCTGCAGGGAATGTATATGAAGAATATAGAAGTACTACTAATCTTGATTAAATTATGAGAAATGTCCCGAAACAAGAACGTTTTAGGCTGCTTTCACAGTGGGACGTTAAAGTCCCACGTTCCAGCAGCCTGTAACGCAGCCCAACTCACAGCAATGATAAATCAATGGGCTGTTCACAGTGCCCAGGTTGCATAGGAGTATAACACAGCACGTTAAATGAAAGTGCAGCATGCTGTACGTTATACTCCTATTTCGCTCCGTTAGAATGTTTGCACATGCTCAGTAATTTTTTTTTTTTTAAATGTGCCACATGCGCAGTTTTTGTTCGATCGGTACGTGTCAAAAAGTACGCATCAAGTACGCATCAAGAGATGCCTAACGCAGGTCAATGTAACGTCCAACTTCAAAGCTAACATGCGTTTCGTTAGGGGCACGTTATGCGACCTTAACGTCGCATCAAACGCAACGTCCAAGTGTGAAAGAGCCCTTAAACTCTTCACGCGTTTAAGGGCTCTTTCACACTTGGACGTTGTGTTTGATGCGACGTTAAGGTCGCATAACGTGCCCCTAACGCAACGCATGTTAGCTTTGAAGTTGGACGTTACATTGACCTACGTTATGCATCTCTTGATGCGTACTACGAGTTCTAGCGATGACAATATATGTATTTTCATATTACAGCTCAAATATAATCCAGATTAAAACGGATATAGTTCGATTAGACATTATATTTGTGAAACAACTTTGCAGTTGGGTTTATCATTACAGCAGGGAAGCACTTCATTATGACTATTATCTTTGAAATAAGACATTTCATTCATATATGTTGTAAATTGTATTAGATGTTTGAGTGTATACATTTTTTTTTTGCCAGCTCTAACTTTACTAATCTGACTCCACAGCCATGTGCATTGGTGCATCTCCCTGCACTGAAGGGCATTCAAATGTATGATTATTGGGTCATAGGATGGCGACATTCTGATCCAGTCATGGAAAAAAAAAAAAAAAAAAAAAAAAAAAAACATTTTCCCTTATGGCTTCCTATAATCTTGATCAAGGTACAAAAAAGGCTCAGGAGTTTGAACTGGATAAACAAATGTCTGTTTTCAACTACACTAGTTTGCTGTAAAGGCATATGGGCAAAGAGCATTTGACTGCTTAACAACTTCTTCCCAGAGCAATTTTCACTTGTCAGTGCCCCCCCCCCCCCCCCCCCCCATTCATTCGCCAATAACTTTTTTTTACCATTTATCACAACAAAATGATCTACACTGCTCAAAAAGTCCTAGGTATGAACAAATGAAATATTCTTATTAAATACTTTGTTCTTAACATAGTTGAATGTTGAATGTGAGGACAACAAAATCACACAACAATTATCAGTGGAAATCAAATTATCAACCCATGGAAGTCTGGATTTGGAGTCACACTTGAAATTAAAGTTGCTAATTGCCTATAATTTCCACCTGTTGTCTATTATTCAATTTGCACAATAGCATGTAAAATTGATTGTCAATCAAGGGGGCGTGGCCGGCTATGCAGGAGTGAAGACGCGTCTTGCCGTGGCTCCTCCAACTCACCACTGATCCTGTGGTATCCTGGCTTCCACACCAGCCCGATCGCTACGCAACTACTCTCCCAAGACGGTGGAACGCTATAGCTCCCGGTCGATACCCGTCATGCCAATATCCGGCCACTCTAAAGCTGAGGAGGCGGACGAGAAACTGGCCAAATATGCGCATGGCGCCAGTCAAGATGGCGGTGGTGCCGCTGCACCGCTCCCAGCTAAGCCGCCTGCAGCTGCACAAGCCAGCAGCTCCTCCGATGAGGACACAGACATGGAGCACGAGGAGGGACCGGAGCAGGCCAACAGCCGAACTGTGAGTAGATGCCCCAGCCCCAGGTCACATAAGGGGGGAATCATGCAGGAAAAAGAAGCAGGCAGTGATGGGGACTCAGATAAAGGGGAGAGGGAACCCACCAGGGCTGAACTTTTAGCAGCTATAAAGTCACTAAAACTTAATGTGACAGCCAAATTAGACACTGTACACTCTGATCTTTCCCTTGTGAAGGATAATTTAAAGAAACTTAGAGAAAGAGCTGCAGAATCAGACAGGAGAATCAGAGATATAGAGGATACCATGAAGCCTATACAAGCAGCACAATCTGACATCAGTAAAACCTCAGTCGTACATGGTCTAAAGTTAGATGATCTAGAGAACAGATCACGGCGTTTTAACTTACGTTTTGTAGGATTCCCTCAAAAATAAGAGGGGTCAGCTCCAGAGAACTTTCTAGAACACTGGCTGAAAACTGCCATTCCTAACCTGGCTCTCTCGCATACATTCTCCATAGAAAGAGTTTACAGGGTCCCTGGCGGCACTCCAATACCTGGGAAACCCCAAAGACCTATGATTGCAAAATTCTTAAACTTCAGGGACAAAATTGAAATCCTCCAGAAAGCTAGACTAAGCCCTCAGCTGGAATACAATGGTGTCAAGATCTCTATATACCAGGACTTTTCTTCTGAAATACAAAGGCTCTGGGCCACATATCAGGCTGTTAAAATAGGCCTCAGGGATAAACAGATTAAAGGTGCCCATACACTCGTCAGATTAGCAGCAGATAGATCATCAGATGGATTTCTTATCTATCTGATGTGTTTTTAGAACATTTTTTACTAGGATAGAATTCCAATAGATTTCAGTTTGAAATCTATTGAAATTCGATCTGATGGCATTTTTTTGCCATCAGATTTCCATTAGGGCCAATGCAAAGTGATAAGCAATCTCAACAGATCGACCTGGATTTTCCACCCTGCCAGTTCGATGGAAATCCATCGAAATCGGCCATCGATCGGTCAATTGGCCAACCGATTTGCAATCGAAAATCGGCTGAGTGTATGGGCCCTATATATTAACTAAAAATTATGTTTAACGGCAAAGCAATCTTCTTCACCACACCTGCTGAAGCAGTTACCTGTATGGAAGGACAGGGCAAAACGTTGACTACTGCACTGAAGCATCAAACTAAAGGTAGCCATACACTGGTCGATTTGCCATCAGATTCGACCAACAGATAGATCGCTCTCTGATCGAATCTGATCAGAGAGGGATGGTATGGCTACCTTTACTGCAAACAGATTGTGAACCAATTTCAGCCTGAAACAGTTCACAATCTGTAGTGGTGGTGGTGCTGCCGCCGCTCCCCTCGCCCGCATACATTACCTGCTCCGCTGGCGCGACTCCAGTCCCCAGGTCTCCGCTCTGGTCTCCAGGTCCAGCATGCTTTACTTCTTCCTGCCCGGCAGGAAGTTTAAACACTAGAGCGCCCTCTACTGTTTAAACTTCCTGCCGGGCAGGAGGAACTGAAGCATGCCGGAGACCAGCGCGGACACGGAGCAGCGGTGACTGGGGGTAGTCGCGCCGGCGGAGCAGGTAATGTATGCGGGCTCTATTGCGTCGGTCGTCGGGCACTCGAACGCCGCTAGCGACGCGCTCCCTACCCGTGGGCGATCGGCGGTAACTGTGTACCGTTTAACAAAGTCTCTTGTAGCCTAAGGCTGAATAGTTGCATAATGATAGAGGCCTGGAACACTTTTTTTTGCTCAGTTTCCTTTCATTTTCCTATTTTTCTATTTCACATATCAGTTCTCTTAGCTTTGAACATCAGGTTAATGTTTGAATTTTCCTATATAATTTTTTCCTCAGTTTGCCTATAGACATTCATTACAATCTAAGCTTCATTTTGTCCTTTTCTATATATTATGTGAAACAGCGACATCTACTGGCATATTGTGAAATAGGACTCTCTGCTATGGGTCCTGCCTCATTGCTCTCTATGGTAATATTTTCCAAGGTGTCTTAAAGGAAAGGTTCAGGGAGGGTGGTTAAAAAATAAAAATCAATTTCCACTTACCTGGGGCTTCCTCCAGCCCGTGGCAGGCAGGAGGTGCCCTCGCCGCCGCTCCGCGGGCTCCCGGTGGTCTCCGGTGGCCGACCCGACCTGGCCAGGCCGGCTGCCAGGTCGGGCTCTTCTGCGCTCCAAGGCCCGGCACTTCTGCGTCCCACGCCGGCGCGCTGACGTCATCGGACGTCCTCCGGGCTGTACTGCGCAGGCAAGTTTTTTCTTGTTTCTCAGACTCTCACAAAATGATGTCCAGAATCGATATGTGTCTGGGATCGTTAGATATCCTGCCATTAGTGGACTCAATCACTTATTACATGGTATATCAGACCACTCTACCTTACTTTGTAAGCTAAGGCTCCCTGCCCTGACCCCTCAGACGCTATGGCGAATGAACCCAGCCTGGTTAGAGGACGAGATAGTCCTACAAGATTGTCAGAAAGGCATGGATGAATTCTGGCACATTAATAAAGGTACGGTTGAGGAGCATATTTGCTGGGATGCAAGTAAAGCAGTGCTTAGGGGATGTTTCCAAGCTTCCCTCTCACGCATCAGACAAAACAAAACCACGCTGCAGGAATACCATGAGAAGGCCTCCAATGATGTCCAGTCTATTTTAATTTCTAATCCCTCTGATGCTAACTATGTCCAGTGGCAGATAGCACGCAAAAACTCGAACTAATAACTTTGCAGAGGACCAAACGTAAGGATATTATTCAGTCCCAACGTTTCTTTGAATTTGGGAACAAATGTAGCAAATTGCTAACATATCTCCTAAAATCTTACCCAGACTCCATGGCAATCCCAAGCATTAAAACCTCTTCTGGGTACACATGCAATACGTCTCTGGACATTGCTAATGCCTTCACTGAATTTTATGCAGACTTATACTCCACTAAACTTGGAAAGGTAGACAAAGAAACTGAGGAGTTTCTGGGGGGCCTGGATCTGCCGACTCTTTCTGAAGATGCGGTTAAAAACCTAGATGCCCCCATTACAGCCCATGAGATAAGTGTAATTATCTCCTCCTTTAAACATAATAAAGCACCAGGCCCGGATGGTATACCTATCGAATGGTATGCAAAAAACAAATCACTCATAGTCCCACATCTAGTATCCCTATTCCAACATATATTTAATACCGGAGCTCTCCCCGATACAATGTATGAAGCACTTATTACTCTAATTTTAAAGCCCAATAAAGACCCTAACCTATGTGACTTCTATCGCCCGATATCACTTATCAACACGGATATAAAAATCCTTACCAAAATCCTAGCCACCAGGCTTAATGAATGCATCACCACCATTGTTCATCCAGATCAAACTGGCTTTATCCCTGGCCGCTCCACTAGGATGAATATTAGGCGACTGTTTTTCAATTTACAGTACCCACATACAAACTCTGGAACAAGAGTGATCTTATCCCTTGACGCCAATAAAGCGTTTGACTCTATTGAGTGGTCATATGTAAAAGCAGTTCTTAAAATTCTTTGGATTTGGGCCTGTTTTTCAAAAATGGTTCCAGATTTTGTATGAGAAACCCAAAATATGTATTAACTCTCTGATCTCCCCCCTTTTCTCCATTGCTAGAGGCACTAGGCAGGGCTGCCCATTGTCCCCCCTCCTCTTTGCTATTGCCATCAAACCCCTTGCCCAAGCCATTCGTAATAGTTCTGCAATTCAAGGCCTTGAAATAAATAAGTTACAGGAACGCATATCCTTATATGATGTATGCTAGTATATTTGGCAGATCCAGGCCCCTCTCTGGAAGCTACCCTAAATATATATGACATATTCCATAAGATCTCAGGACTTTCTATCAACTGGTCCAAGTCAATTTTATTCCCACTGGACACCTTTGATCCCCAAATAATCACTAAATTATCACATCTACAGATAACAGAAGAATTCAAATATCTAGGGCTATGGGTAAGACGCCACATCACCTCATTCCTAGAGATAAATCTTGTCCCCACTTTCACACAAGTGGAGACACGTCTGCTTAAATGGTCTTCTTTACCCTTAAATCTATGCGGTAGAATATGTATTATTAAAATGGTGATTGCCCCCAAACTACTATATATTATGCAAATGTCCCCAATATGGATACAACAATCCATCTTCAAACGCATACATTCCATAATAATTTCCTTCATCTGGTCTGGATCCTCACCACGTATCTCTCTAGCTACTCTAGAACTCCCCCCAGCCCTCGGAGGTTTAGATTTACCCAATTTCTTCATATACCATCTGGCAGCACAGTTAACCCCCATCCAAAGTTGGCTCAGTGATGACAGATCAAATTCTACACTAGCAACAGAGGCAGATATTGCAGGCTCTTATGAGTCTCTCTGCAGTGCGATTTACAGATATAAAGTATCTGGTGGTTCTGAGGGAAAAGCTCTTATACATAACACTATCAGAACCTATAAAAGAGCTCGAAAGCTCCTTAACCTCCTTAGCGGTAACCCCGTGTGTGACACGGGGTAAGCCGCCGGAGGGTGCCGCTCAGACCCTGCTGGGCCGATTTAAATAATTTTTTTTTTGCTGGACGCAGCTAGCACTTTGCTAGCTGCGCCAGCACCCCGATCGCCGCCGCCGCGCGCCCGATCGCTGCTATTCGTTGCGGCGCGCGGCACCCCCCCAGACCCCGTGCGCTGCCTGGCCAATCAGTGCCAGGCAGCGCCGAGGGGTAGATCTGGAGTCCCAATGACGTCCCGACGTCGCTGACGTCATCCCGCCCCGTCGCCATGGAAGCCCTCCAGGAAATCCGCCGGAGGCGATCGGCGGGGCTGGGGGGATGCCGCTGAGCAGCGGCTATCATGTAGCGAGCCCTAGGCTCGCTACATGATTCAAAAAAAAAAAAAAAAAAAAAACTGCTGCGCTGCCCCCTGGCGGAATGTTTCATACCGCCAGGGGGGTTAAAGAACCTTTAATATACGTCTCCCAAAGCTCACCTCTGTGGGGAAACCCCAACCTTCCTGAACTTCTAACACTTCCTGATTTCGTTTTCTGGCACAAGCATAACATTAAATATGTAACTCAACTGTATGATAACGGCTCCTTTAAGGACTTTAATACCTTACGCCTGGAATTCAGCCTACCTAGACATGCCCTCTTTCGTTACTTCCAGTTGCAACACGCAATGCGAGCGCAGTTGGGACTTACAGGAGTCTCTCTTGAACCCTCAGAGCTTGAAAAAACATTACTTAAAAAAGAACATACAAAACAAATATCTACCCTATATAACTTTTTAAGTGCTCAGGGAAATACTGGGAAAGTCCAGGCCTCTAGAAATTGATGGTCGTCCCATGACCCTAACTTAACTCCTGAAAAATGGTCAGAACAAACTGAATTTATCAATAAAGATATTATTGCCTCACACGATAACATTATAAATATTAAATGGCTTTATCAAGCATATATCACACCAATAAGATTAGCAAAAATGAGTCCATCCCATGATAACTGTTTTAAATGTAAGATCCCGAGCCGATTTTCTACACTGCATATGGAATTGCCCCTTAGTTAACAACTATTGGAAATCAGTCATACACTTCGTAAGGGACACTTTACAGCTACCCGTGGCTTTAGATTTGCAGTTATGCTTATTGGGAATTGTGGGAGACATCCCTTGCAGTAAAAATCAATCAACCCTCATTAAGATCCTCCTTTTCTATGCCAGGAAAGCCATTACCCTGAATTGGAAATTACCCACAGTCCCTTCCATAAGAGACTGGAAAAAAATAGTAAATTCGGCGCTACCATTATATAAAATCACTTACCAGTCGAGGAACCAATTAAAAAAATTTGATAGAGTTTGGCGCAGGTGGGTCAATGCTTCGAAATACCACAATTCCCAACCTTGACATTACTGTGGCTGTTCAAGATCTACAATGGACCTAAAATCATTGGGGATGTACATTTATGTCCTGTTGGGTATTCACATTGTAATACATAACTGCTGTGAGATCTGACAGATATACAGGATCTTCTCAAAAAATTAGCATATTGTGATAAAGTTCATTATTTTCTGTAATGTACTGATAAACATTAGACTTTCATATATTTTAGATTGAAATACACACAACTGAAGTAGTTCAAGCCTTTTGTTTTAATATTGATGATTTTGGCATACAGCTCATGAAAACCCCAAATTCCTATCTCAAAAAATTAGCATATTTCATCCGACCAATAAAATAAAGTGTTTTTAAAACAAAAAAAAAGTCAACCTTCAAATAATTATGTTCAGTTATGCACTCAATACTTGGTCAGGAATCCTTTTGCAGAAATGACTGCTTCAATGCGGCGTGGCATGGAGGCAATCAGCCTGTGGCACTGCTCAGGTGTTATGGAGGCCCAGGATGCTTCGATAGCGGCCTTAAGCTCATTCAGAGTGTTGGGTCTTACGTCTCTCAACTTTCTCTTCACAATATCCCACAGATTCTGTATGGGGGTTCAGGTCAGGAGAGTTGGCAGGCCAATTGAGCACAGTAATACCATGGTCAGTAAACCATTTACCAGTGGTTTTGGCACTGTGAGCTGGTGCCAGGTCGTGCTGAAAAATGAAATCATCATCTCCATAAAGCTACACATTAAAACATCCTGGAGCCGTCAAGAGGCTCCAGCATGACGTTTTAATGCAGCGTCTTGCCGCCAACATGTTAGGCCAGTTTTTTTTTTCTTCCTAACACAATTTTGTTACTTTGTGGCTGGATAGTGCACTGGTTATAGGCTCCACCTCCAACACAGGAGACCAGGGTTCATATCTTGGCTCTCCATATTCAGTAAGTCAGCACCTACTTAGTAAGGAGTCCTTCAGTAAAACTCCCAAACACTGCAGGGTGGCTTACTAAGCGCACCCTTACTGGCTGAAGCTCTCAAGCACTTTGATTCCAGCAGGTAAAAAGCACTATACAAATGTGAGAATTATTATTACTTTGTGACACACTAAGATGATGTATCCACATGCATTACAAATAACACAAAAAAATAATACTATAACAATATTATATAACTTTGCTAATTGTATGTGTGTTTTTGTTGACGTGAAGAATAAATGTCAAAGAGTTAACAACTTACCAATTACAGCCTCCTTTATACTTGTTTCTACAGGAAGAATGTTTTTAACTACAAGTTCCATGGGACCAGGTCTCTGGGAGATCTTTTCATTTAAATCATCAGCAAGACGAGCTCTTTTTAACTTTAACTGTTTGGCTTGCAGGGAAGGCTCAGCTGATGTCTCTGTATGAAATTAAAAAATAAAGAAGTTTTATAGATTTCCCTTCGTATTAAGCTTGGCATGGCATGATTAACGTAATGAACATAATACTTTCAAGCTGAATCCCATATATTTGTTATTAAAATCCTACGAGGTAACAAATACATAAATAAATAGATAAATACATAAATAAAACAGCAGGTTTAATGCTCATTGGTTAAACTGAACTGCAACTCTTACAAATCTTAAATGTATTGGGTGCCTCGACACCTTGAAAAGAGAATAGAGACAATGGAAGCCTCTGAGGTGCCTGAGAAAGAGAACTTGACCCACGAAACGAGTTGCCTGGGCTAAATGAATTTCATTGTGCTATGAGATTGTCTTTATGTAAGCCACCTGATGTAAGCCACCTCTTTCCCATTTTTTGTTTTATCTGGTTTTATATACTCCTGGGCGCCTCTTACAAGTATTGGCTACCATTTTCTGTAGGCATTGGAGCATGTGGCCTACTGCTGCAGGCATCCTTTTTCCCCCTGCTTAGACAGCAGCTCTGTGATGGTCACAAGTTCTTTCTCCCACTCACTAATTTTAGGCATAATTAAATCAGGGAGTTGGGAAGGAATTTTCCCCTTTTAAGGCTAATTGGCCCAGGCCTTGTAAGGTGTTTTGCCTTCAACTGGGATATGTGCAGGTTCAGGATGGTGTTTGTTTTATTTATTATATTTTTCTAGTTAGACTTGATGGACAAATGTCTTTTTTTCAACCAAACTATGTAAGAGTGTCTTGACTTGACCTCCCGGGTGGTATACCGTATATACTAGAGTATAAGCCGACTCGTTGCCATGTAGCAAGTTTCCGGAGCTCCGATCCACTGACAGTGGGAGAAATTGGCATGAGAGGGCAGCGGAGAACCAGTGAACCGCCAGGAGAAGCACAGTACATGCCCAGGCAGCAGCCAGCAGGTGAGGGCAATGCAGCCTCACCTCACCTCCTCAGAACACTACACGCTGCAAGCGGCTCTCAATACATGCTGCTCTGCTCGGAGAGCGGCTTGCAATCAAGCTCCACTCTTCCTGTGGCGGGTGGGGTTGCTCGCGGTGAGTTGTATTTTAGTTATTCAAGTACATGACTCGTGTATAAACCGAGACCCATTTTTGGGCCACTTTTTTTGGCCCAAAAACTGTTTATACTCGAGTATATACGGTAATTATGTCTGGATTTCAGAGTCTAAAAGCAATGCAACTTTTTTGCACACTTTCATACCCTAAAACCAGGAAAAAAATCATGCTGCTAGAGAAATCTGCAGCAGCCCAGCACTTTCTTACCTCTCTGGGATGCAGGTCTCCCTCTGTCCTCCAGGTGGCGCTGTAACCTTGTAGCGAGATTGACGTCTGTCATCATGACAACAAACGGCGATTTCACCAGAGGGATGCAGAGCCTCAGAGGACAGGAAGGAGAATGGCTTCTGGCTTCTGGATTACAGGGGAGGCAAGTTGAAATGCCTGCTGCGCATAGCACTCTGCACAGATCTCCCAGTGGCTACCATGAGTCAGGCTCAGGGCTACCGTTCTGAGCTGCGTTTTTCAGACCCGTGCCTGACTTGTGGTTACCGCCAGGGAGGTTAATAACAGCTGTTTACAGTGTATGAACAGTTTTCCCAATTATTTGCAAATCTGCTACTCTACCCTGCTCTGTTAATCACTCTGTGTGGATGCTTCTGGGTGGGGCAGGGGAAGTGAAACTTCAGATATTGCTATAATGTATGTATCCTGCTGACTTGCTCATTCTACAGCTATGGAAAGAGTAGGTAGGATAAGAGACCTTACCATAAGGCTTGTAAACCGCAGTTTTCACAGAGTAATTATAAGACCTATTGAAAGCATGTACAATTCAGGAACGCCTATTGGATGTTAGCCCAACTACACTGAAAACACAGTGATATTCCACCTCTGATATTCTACCTACTGTAAGTGACAGCAACATAGGAGAAAAGTAATTGATGGCTCATTTTAATCTGGAAAAAAAAACATACTTATTTTTATATGTTTGCACATATTTTGAATTTTAAAACTGTTCGCCATAGTGCCCATTAAACTACTGTATTTTTTAGACTATAAGACTCACTTTTTTCCCCCCAAAAGTGGGGGGAAAAAAGACACTGCTTCTTATGGTCCAAATGCAGGGGGTTCCCGACTTGTGAATGCCTGCCAATATGAACCTGGAAGCTGAGTAGTGGTCTTTTGTTTATGGTAATATTCTACTTTCTGTATTTTTAGCGGTTACATGATGTTACATGTACGTTCTGTCAATGGAATGTATAAAAGCTGTGACCGTACTCTATGACTTTAGTAAAATAACTATTAGACACGTGTGTGTGTGTGTGTGTGTCTCTGTTCTTACACCAGGCCTGTACAAATATGATATATGTACTAAAAGCAGTTAGTTCTTTGCATGTAATGAGATAGACTCTTTACATTCTTGGTGTCAGAAGGTGTGTCCTAAGAAGGTAGATCTACATGGAAAAGACCTGATTATGGGTAAGTAGAAAATCTTTTCTGACTTTCTTACTGCCCACATCAGTGTCCCCACATAGCTCCCTGTGTCTTTAGTAAAGAACCCTAAATTTGAGGTGTGCTGTGGGAGCACCCTGCGAAGAGAATTTGAGAAGGTGTGCAGAGTTAGCACCCTGCGAAAAATATATATTTTTATGCCTAGGCGTCTCTGGGAGACATATGTAGAAAATTGAGGAGGTGTGCTGGGGTAGCACCCCATTTAGGAAATAGATATATTTTTATGCCAAGAGTCTCTGGGAGATATACCGTATTTTCCGTCGTATAAGACGCACTTTTTCTTCCCCAAAAGTGAGAGGAAAAAGTTAGTGCGTCTTATACGGCAAAGACACCATTTATCACATGGAAACTGCCCCTTACTTTGTAATATGCCATGTGCTGCACTCTCCGATCCTGGCCAGGCTGTGTCCGGGTCTCCTTCCTGCAGTGAGCGCTGCGGGCTGTGACTGTTCGTCTCTTGCCTTCACTTTCTGCGCTCCACTATTTGGGCTGTCCCCCTTTCATGTCTGCTCTGCTTGCCCGCATGTTGCCCCTTCATGAGCGCATCTCCTCGCTTCCCCCTCCGGGCAGCGAGCGTCTGGTCCGTGCATGATCTGCCACGTCACAAAATTCGGAATGGCAGTTCCGCTCAGCTTGCCGCATGCTGCCCCTTCATGAGTGCATCCCCTCGCTCGGAGAACTATGTTTATACTCATTTCCCCCTCCGGGCAGCATCATTCAGGAGCGTCCGGTCCGTGCTTGATCTGCCGCATGTCACAAACTTCCGAATGGCAGGGAAAGTTCAGCTCAGCTTGCCCGCATGTCCTCTCCACCTGCCGCCTCCTCTTGTGACCACCGCTCTATGCAGGTCTCCCCCTCGTGCTGCGCACCATTTTTTTGTCTGCCCCTCCAGCAGTCTCATTCATGCCGCGCTGTCCGCCAATCATCTGCTCCGCTCTGCCCCCACTTCGTCCTGATTGGATGCCCATGATTGATGGGCAAAAGAATCTCAGCGCTGAAGCTCCGCCCCCCGAATCCAGGGAAGAAGATACTGTATGCGCCCTCCTACGTCACACTGCTGCTACTGGAGAGACGCAGACAGCAGCGTGTAAGGTGGCTGAATTGGACGGGCTGATCTGCTGCCACAACGGTAAATGTAAAACAAAATGCATCACACCTAGGGCCTCAGAGCTTAAGTGGACCTGATCTCTTGCACAGGACATAAGGAAAACAGAGCAATGCTCTCAGTATGGTATTTAGAGGGTTTAGCCTGTCTAATTCTACCACACGTGTCAAATCACAAATTTGTTCTGTCCCCTCTGTCACATTAATGAAAGTCAGATAAGCTCATTTGAAGCACAGGCACAGGATGCTAACAATATGTCTGCTTTCATGAAAGCAGGAAGTAGGAGTGCAGATTTAATTTAGGATTTAATCAGCTGTAACAAAGAAATGTTTTTCTTTAACCACTTTACCCCCCTCCCCCCCCCCCCCCCCAGTGCTAAATTTCTCCGTCCCTCCGCGCACCGCTTCACCCCCAGGGACGGAGAAAGGTGCACTTGTTTGTTTACTGGCTGGGAGTGGGCGGGGAACTCACGAGCACACTCCAGCCAGCCCGCACAGCAGGTGACTAATTGGACGTTAGGAACAAGCGTTCCTAAATCCAATTAGACCCGCCGATTGCGAATAGAATGAAGACTGCTTCAAACAGAAGCAGTCTTCATTCATAACAATGTAAAATAAACAAACGTGCAGCACGCAATCGCACCCCGGCTCTGCAGTCCAATGATTGGTTATGGGGACCCCAGTCCCCAATAACCAATCATATTACAGAAATAAAGGAATGAAAGCAGTGCTGAAAGGTAAAAATCGCACTGGTGTTTCAGGGGTAAAACCCCTCAGTTGTGAAGTGGTTAAAGGTTATTATGCTGTTGCATATCTTTTAGAGTAGAGCGGTTTTAAGGAGTTATGAGTTCAGGTCTTAAAGCCAGCATGTTCCGTACATTACCGGTATTTGGAAGACTAGGCTAATGCAGTATGATACACTACATTACACTGACCACATAGGGAGACATAGGAACAGCCATTGACTGTTCCTGTGCCTCCCATGTGGTCAGTGTAATGATTAGCTGTTCCCCTTTGTGGTCAGTGTTAAGGTATCCATGCATACTGGTCGATAGCCACAAGATCGACCAACAGATACCGTACATCCCTCTCTGATCAGATTTTATCATAGAGGGATCTATTGGCTGCCCACACACTGCACACAGGTTTTGAATCGATTTCAGCATGAAATCGATTCAAAACCTGTTGGGCCGACCGCCTGCCTCGCTGCCCCTAGGCTTCCCCCCATTTGAGCTCCCATGGCCAGCAGCAATAATATCACCTGTCCACCAGCGCTGGTTCCTGTGTTCGGTGCGGTCACTTCTTCCGGTGTCCTCCATGTCCTCTTCACTTCCTGTCCTGTGGCAAGCAGAAGTTCAAACAGTCGAGGGTGCTGTACTGTTTGAACTTCGGCTTGTCACAGGACAGGACAGGAAGTGAAGACTACATAGAGAAGAAGGGCAGCCGGAAGAAGTGACAGCACAGACCCAGGGACCTGCGCCAGCCGGACAGGTGATAGTATTGCTGCCGCTATGCTGCATAGGTTATCCCTGAATTGAACGCTAGTGATACGTTCCCAACCTGCTGGCGATCAAGCAACATTTTCTGTCTGGACCAATCGACTGGATCAACTGATGTCAGATGGAAATCTGTTGATCAGTCAACATGGTATGGCTACCTTAAGAGTCTGTGAACCAAAGCTACAGACTATTCCACAACATTTTCTCAAGCAGCATTCTTCTCAAACCAGCTTCATTACCATAATTCAAACTGACTATAAATACAGGCTCCCATGCTCCATGCTGCAAGAGTGTTTGCCCCTCTCCATTACAGCCGGTTACACAATTTTGCATGTAGACCAGTTCAGTCAGGACAGCAGGTACCGTACCTTGTGACTGAAACTACCATATGTACCGTACTGTAGAATCTCCACACATGATACGGTACTAGTATATCTGATATGGTATTTACCAATACCGTAGGCTGAATGTTCTGACCAACTTTCAGAGCACCAGATCAAATGAGGGGTAAGAGGGCACCAGATGAAATATGAGGGGTAAGAGGGCACCAGATGAAATATGAGGAGTAAGAGAGCACCAGATGAAATATGGCTGGATAAGAGAGCGCCAGATGAAATATGAGGGGTAAGAGAGCACCAGATGAAATATGGCTGGATAAGAGAGCGCCAGATGAAATAGGAGGGGTAAGAGCACCAGATGAAATATGGCTGTATAAGAGAGCACCAGATGAAATATGAGGGAGTAAGAGGGCGCCAGATGAAATATGGCTGGATAACAAAGCACCAGATGAAATAAGGGGGGTAAGAGAGCATCAGATGAAATATGGGGGGTAAGAGAACACCAGATGAGATGAAATAAGGGGGGGGGGGGGGAAGAAAATATTGGTATTACTGACAGTTCTTTCATTTCTGGATTTTCTTGCAGAAAGATACCAGTACCACCTTCTCAAGATGTCAAAGCAGAAGAGACTGGCATATAAAGTTGCTTTCAAACTTGAAGTCATCAAGTACGCTAAGGAGCATGGAAACAGAGCAGCGGAGAGACACTTTGGGCCACCTCCAACTGAGAAAATGATAAGAGAGTGTAGGAAACAGGAGGACCAGCTCCAAAAGTTGGATAAAACCAAACACACTTTACCTGGACCAACTGCAAAGTGGCCAGAGTTAGAGGTGGATTTGAAGGAGTGGATCACACGTCACCGGCAAAATGGCCTTTCTGTATCAACAAAAATGATAATTTATGAAGCAAAACGCATTGCTGTGGAGAAAGGCATTCAGGATTTCACTGGATCACCATCATGGTGCTATAGATTCATGAAGAGATCTGGCCTTTCTATGCGCACCAAAACAAGAATTGCCCAAAAAATGCCAAAAGAAATACGAATCAAAGATTCAGTCATTTTAAAAGTTTGTTATTGATGCGAGAAAGAAGAATAACTTTGAAATGAGCCAGATTGGGAACATGGATGAAGTCCCACTAACGTTTGATGTGCCATCAAACAGGACTGTAGATCACAAAGGAGCCAAAACTATAAACATAAAAACCTCAGGGCATGAGAAAACCCATTACACGGTCTACTGTCCTGCTGTGCAGATGGTACCAAACTGCCACCGATGTTGATCTTCAAAAGAAAAACATATCCAAAACAAACAATTCCACGGGGAGTCATCGTGCACGTTCATGACAAAGGGTGGATGGACGAAAATGGAATGAGGCTGTGGATTGACAAAGTGTGGTCCAAACGTCCTGGCGGGCTTCTGAAGAAACCTTCCTTGCTGGTGCTTGACCAGTTCAGAGCACATATCACAGAAAATACTAAAAAGAACTTTAAGGACGTAAAGACCCACATAGCCGTAATTCCTGGTGGTCTTACCAGCCAGCTGCAACAACTGGATGTTTCCATGCGAGAGGAGTGGAGTAAATGGATGGCTGCTGGGAACCATGATCTGACGCCTACTGGACGCATGAAGAGGCCCACTATCACACAAGTGTGTGAATGGGTTAAAAGGTCATGGGACTCCGCGAAGGAGGACATTTTTGTAAGATCATTCAAGAAGTGTAGTATTAGTAATGCTTTAGATGGAACCGAAGACTATGTCTTATTTGAAACCAGTGGGGAAGAAAGTGATGACAGTGACTGTATAGATCTGTCCTTCCTCAATTCTGATAGTGAAGATAGTGAAGAAGAGGAATTCTTGGGATTCGAATAAAAATGGCAGCACATTACAGCCTTATTTGTTTTGGTTACTGTTTACTGACTTTGCTGACTGCTAATGAGAGTGAAGATAGTTCTTAATATGTTACATGGTTGACATAAAGTTGTTCTTAATGTTTCTTAACTGCTGTTATCCTTATACAGTTGATATAAAATATTTTACTACAGTATTTGGTTCAGAATCTCTTTTTTTCTGGATTTCCCTCCTCTAAAATTGGGTGCGTCTTATATTCTGGAGCGTCTTATACAGCGAAAAATACGGTATGTAGAAAATGCTTTAAAGTACATATATGATATTTTGTTAAATCTTTTTCTTGCTTCTTAATTACTAATGCTTTTTCTTTCCACTATTATCACTTTGTAATGTGTGACTGTGCATATATGTGTTTTCTTTTACAATTGCATTGATTGCATGTGTCCTCTCACCTGCCTGTTGTATTGAGTATGTGAAAATTGACAGGTTTATCTGCAATAGAGGTTTATGTCTGTAAGCAACGTTTTTTTTCTCTTTATTTGAACTGAGATTCTACTTAGATTTCACCTATGTTGGAAAGCATTGAACATAGTATATACTTGACAAGCTGGTATGTTTTGTTGTTCTCTAGAGGTTAACATTTACAGTTTTTTTTCACTTCATATGGCTGTTGACCAGTTGTCACTTCTTAGCTTAGAACAGGTTTTCTCTCTGCTTGTGTCTATTTTTAGACAAACTGTTCACCAGTTGCGTACGATGTCATTTGCCCCTTATTAAGGTATTTTTTGTTTCTTTGGTTTAAATGCTTTCAATTAGGACTGAGATTTTGAGTAGAATTCCACTCATAGGCCTCAATTCACGGAGCATTATCAAACGTTTATCAAACACTTTATCAAACGTTTGATAATTTACCTCATGGGTAAAATCTCATTTTAAATTCACTAAGGTGTTATATATTTATCGAATGTTTTACCGATAAAACGTTCAACAAATATATATATAACAAAATGAGATTTTACCCATGAGGTAAATTATCAAACGTTTGACAAAGTGTTTGATAAACGTTTGATAATGCTCCGTGAATTGAGGCCTTAATGCTATGTGCAGATAAAATATATATACACTAAGTAAGTTTTGTTTTCTGAGCATCCTTTTCTTTTACAGGATAAGGAAGTATATTTGTAAGTATATGTTTTATTGTTTGCCATTTTACAAAGATTGTTCTGTATGTATATTAGGAAGTAAAGGTAAATGTTTTATTTCATGAAATGTGTTAATTACACATGTCAACCTTTATATTGATATTGGGTATCAGATCTGCTTTCCCATTTAAAATTATATATTTTCAGTATGTCCAAAATTTTATTTTGGGCCTACTAGGCTTTGGTATGTAATTCCCATATCCCTGTAAAGGATATGAGAAAGCATATATGTACTATGATTTTAATGTACTGACTATTGCATTATCTGTATGTTTTATGATTGTGTGGGTGTATTACAATGGTTCTTGTGGCCACTGTGTTTTGTCTGTTCTGTTGTATGCTGTGAAGTTTTAAATTATGTGGTTGTGGTTTGCAGGACAGTGTCGGTCTAGCATGGGTGCCAATGTTACACTTATCAGTTTATGCATGTTGTCAGATGAATGACTAGACATATATCTATCTGTTTCTGTTCATATTTCCTAGGAACATTTACCCTTAAAATAATATATTATTTCCCCAGGACATGATAATGGGACACAAAAGATTACACAGTACTTAGAAGGCAGAGGCTCTATTATCTTTCAGACCCTATGTTTTGACACAATCATCATAAGAACGCGACACAGGAAATAAGCCAGGAATGGATAGATAGATCACATATGAGTCGGTCTTAGAATATCGGACACAGTATAAACAGCGCATACCATAAACGGGTAACCTATATCTCCCATTTGTAAGTCCTGACAGAAATGTATACCTTTATTGTTGAACAGAAATACATATATACATTGATAATAGCCATATATTTTTATTAAATGACATAATGGATGCTGGTGTTTATGGTTCCCAGGTTAGGACAGCAATGAGCAGGTTAAAATATTTCATCCATTGGTGAATGCCTAAAAAGTGACCCCTCTCTCAGATAACATTTTTTGGGATATACCCTGCTCTAATAATATCTTTTTTAAAATAATTCCAATGCAGTTTTATTTTATTTTACAACAAGGATGATTGGTTTACATTGCATCAGCAATAATATTAATTACCTGCAATTTAGGTTTGAAAAAAAAATAATAAAAAAATAAAAAAGTTGCTTTGTTTTTAAATCGACAAACTGCATGGGGTCCACTGACTTTGCTTGGATGATGCCAGGCACTATACATGTAAGCTTTTTCTCTCTGATCTTTTTCCTTTTTCTGTGCCGTGACTCTTGTTTGTAACTTTATTAACAGTTTGATCAGAAGTGGTTTTATGACACACTCGGCTGTCGCCCAGGATCAGCAAGTTTTGGGATGGACATGCGGCCGCCAAGTAAGATTTTACTTCCTGTTCCTCTCATTCTTTCTGATTCATGGAGCTTGTGTTGGGAACATTCCGCTGACTATAAGCCAACTTCTTTTCAGAAATAAGTGTGGCAAACAGCATCACAATTCAACAAAAGATAGACAGACATATACAAGAACAGGGCAGAGGCGCTGAGTGTCGTTTGTTTTGCTAGATGCTGTAACTCCTTTTTCTATTGCCTGAGGAAGCGGGCGCTGACCCGTGAAACGCGTTGCTTTGTTTTATCTGGAGTTCGTTAATAAATAGACTGAATGTACAGTTGCGTTGTGTCTGCTTGGAGGGGGTAAGTCCACCACTGCCTCCTCTAATTACCAAGTTTTGGCTTTTAAGCTCCTTTAAAACCCCTTTTATCCTTTTGGCGCCTCTGTTCTCTCTTATATAATGTATAAATACATCAGAGGGTAATATAAAAGCTTGGCAGATGAGCTTTTTGTCAATAGGCTTTTGCAAAGGACTAGGGTACATGATCTGCACATGGAGAAAAAAAAAGTTTTAGCCATTTATTTAGGAAAGGGTTCTTTACAGTAAGAGTGAGTAAAATGTGGAATTTATTGCCAGGAGAAGTTATGGCAAATTCTAGATATGCATTTAAGGGGGCTTAGATGCTTTTCTTGCGTTGAAAGACATCCATGGCTAGAATTGCGAGTTAATTCCCAGTTGTGTTGATCCAGGGATTTTATATGATTGCCATCTGGAGTCTGCAAGGAATTTTATTCCCTGCAGGAACTTTCCTGGCAGTCTAGATAAAAAAAAAAAAAAAAAGACAGACAATGGCTGCAATCATGTGTTCTAGCGTAAAGACTGAATAAAAAGTTAATACAATTTTTTAGATTGGCTTACAGTGATGACAGGGTCAGGAGCCAATAAAATCGGCTCCTGACCGACTCATACAGCTCTGCTGTCATACCAACAGCAGGGCGAGTGATCAGCGGCAGGGAGAGAGTGACGAGATTGGCGGTAGCGTGCAGCGGGATGATTGAAATCTATGCCCTGACAGGTATAACAGGATCAAAACAGGGCATAGATTTCAACCATCAAGGTCCAGAAGTGGTTAAATTATTTGACAAAGAATGAACAGATTCACCCTAGCAATCAATCCTACCAGTCTCCATCTTTAGAACAAATGGTCATATTCTTGTAGATTTATAGTGGATCAAGTAAAAGAAAATTGATAATTACCCAATTTAGCTCAGGCTAAGCAAAGTATTCTGTTCTATGGAGAAGAGAAAGCTGGAAATCAGGTGAATCTGATATGAAAACTTCCTTTGAAGTTCCAGTGTTATTATTAACAGTTGGGGAAAGTGATCTGTCCCTCCATATAGCTAAAGAGGAGGAAAAATATGTCCAGGTGGACCTGTATGCACTTGAATTTTCAGCAGAGACCATCATAAATGTTCATTTTGGCTGAAAAAATTTGCATCTTTACTGTGCTGATCTGCCACACTGTCTTATCAGCAGGCTGGGGGTGGATGTTGAGTTTCTCAGCTCCAGGGCTGGTTGACATATCTAGGCTGCAGTTACATGTACCAATTCATACATAGTCTAAGGCACGCTATTTCTTTATGTGTCCAGAAGTGGATGTATATGATTTCACAAATAAATGGTATCCGCTATCCAGAAAAATATGCAATGCTGAACTTTGTTTTTGTTTTAGTTTTTTGTTGCAAAAAGTATACTAATATTACCTCCCTGTAGTTCAAATGCTGTTAAGACCAGGGCTGGGGAGTCGGAGTCGAGGAGTCGGAGCAATTTTGGGTACCCGGAGTCGGAGTCTTCATAAACTGAGGAGTCGGATGATTTGTGTACAAAATCCACAGCCCTGGTAAGTATTAGACTAAGGAGTCAGAGCCATTTTGGGTACCCGGAGTCGTAGGTTTCATAAACTGAGGAGTCGGAGTTGGAATCGGAAGATTTTTGTACCGACTCCACAACCCTGGTTAAGACAGTATCATTTTACTGGACTGTTTGCTGTACAGTCTACTGCCCCATCTCACCATATTCCACATGAGGAACATATACATGCTAACATAAGCTCAACAGATGGTCAGTCAGACCCATCTATGCTGAGAGTTTAGCACAGCGCTGGGCAAACTATGGCCTGCGGGTCGCTGCTTCTCTGGCCCGCCGACAGGCGGACGGATTCCTCTGCTTCCCCTCTCCTTTACCCCTTTCCGAGTTGCAAGCGAGCGGCAAAGGATTTGAAGCTCACTTTAGCAATGACACCAGCTCCACTGGAATTGGAGCTGGTGTGTTAAGTTCCCAGCTTCCGTCCGAGAGAGGAGGGGAGAAATTTGAGGAATGTGGCCTGCAGCATGCGGCCCAGGCCATGAAAAGTTTGCCCAACCCTGGTCTAGCATGTGTAGCACTGATTAGATATGCCATAAAAGATCCAGAGTACACTGCGACATTGACCCTCCACCTCCAACCATGGCACATTACTCAATGTCAGCCTAGCAATACATCTGTAGAGTACGGTACTTGGCTGCGTACTGTCACCCATGGGACCAAGTCCCAATCCCTTTGGGCAACAGTCATTGTGCACTTGTATGCACATTTATAAGGACAGCTAGTCCTTAATGATTCCTAACAGCAATCATTAATATAAAAAGTTACCTTTTTCGGATAAAATAAGGACACCAGAATGTAACTGAAACCCAAATTCCGCCCAAAGAGTTTACACAGTGATGTAAGCCTGTTGTCTAGGTTTGCTGTGGGTGGGACACTAAACTGTGGCAAGTAGGAAGGGAAAATTAACACTGAGCTGGGTTGGGAAAAAAAGAGGCAGAACTGATGTTACTTTTGGCATCACAGAAAAACTGTACAAATGGAAACAAGCGGAAATATTCTTTTCTTTTTTCGGATCACATTTCTCCTAAATCTGATAGTGAGCACTAAAAACGACATGACAGTAAAGCTAAATAAATCATTTCTTATTGGATTTTTTTTTTTTAGTTAATATGGAGTTTCATCCCACTTTAACAATGGGATTTTGTTTACCTTCCAGTATATGCATTCTCACCAACTCTGAGCGTTCAGGTCGACACCTAATCTTTCTCTTTAAATAGTCCTCAGTCTGAAAAACAGTAATGAGCATGGTTACTTAATAAATCGACTAAGTTCAATGCAGTTCTGCTTTTACATGATCCAAGTCAAAAATCACATTTTGCCAACTGTTGTTCCTTACCCGTGCCCTCTCTAAATTTCGTCTCTGTTCGTGGAAAGATGCCGGTCCCTTCAAAGCTGGCAAAGAAAAAGACTGACCATTAAAACAAAGGGAAAAAAATGAAAGAAAACAATTTTACCTTTTTTTCAGGTAGAGAAGGCCTGGTTTAAAATTTATGGATACCTATGTGTACAAATCCAAATTGGTAGAAAGGTAGAATCCGGGCACCAGTATACTGCAATTTCCACGTTTATTTCATCCCACACAAAGGCAGACACATGTGCATAGGGCTGGTCTAACAGCCGTTTCACAAGCCCACACGCTTGCTTCCTCAGAGAGGAATGTGGGATGAAATAAACGTGGAGATTGCAGTATACTGGTGCCCGGATTCTACCTTTCTACCAATTTGGATTTGTACACTGTTCGTGATCTGGAGGCACAGGTAAGCTCTGACCACTGCCCCCCACAGAGGTTGCCAGGTAGCAACTAGTGCCGCCTCCTCTCCCTCTCTACAGACGGATACCCATGTGTGTAGGAAAAATTCTGCATGCCTTATAAGTCTAAACTAAGCATTTAATACATACCAATATGCAGCAATATATGGATATAGGAAGTGTTTCTGATGCTGAAACTCGGAACATTACTGTCATTAGTTATTTGACTTAGTTCCTTTAATTGAGAAGAAGCAAGAAGTAACAGCAGGGATACACGTAGCAAAAAAAAGTCCTATACATATTCTAACTCTCTCAAGCATTATGTAAAAATAAAAAGTCTGAGCTGTGGTTTGTCAAATAACATGTCAAGATTTGGTGTTTAAATAGTTTGCACTCCAGCCTTGTAGCTCTAATGTTTCAGCTACAAATTTCAGTCATGTGAAGTTTATCTATAAAGATTTATATTCTAGTTCTCGACACATGGTTATCATTTGGGAGCTCCCCTTTTAGGAACATATTGGTAGGTTAAAGGACAACTGTAAAAAGAGGGATGTGGAGGCTTCCATATTTATTTCCTTTTAAAACAATACTAGCTCCCTTTGAGCCCTGCTGATCTATTTGGCTTCAGTAGTTTCTGAATAACGCCAGAAACAAGCATGCAGCTAATTTTGCCCGATCTGACAATGTTAGAAACACCTGATCGGCTGCATGCTTGTTCAGGGTCTACGGTTAAAATTATTAGAAGCAGAGGATCAGCAGGACAGCCAGGCAACTGGTATTTCTTAAAAGGAAATAAATATGGCAGCCTCCATAGCTCTCTCACTTCAGTTGTCCTTTAGCCACATCTAAAGTTGCAAACACCGGCGATTACCACCGGCGTTTTGCGGGAGTGATTTTCCCGCGATTAACGCAGAAAAACCACTGGACACTGCGGCGGTTTCGGAGCAATCGCGATTAGCGTGCTATGCATGCTAATCGCAAACGCTAAACACGAATCGCCGGCAAACCGTTGCATGTAACAAGTTTGCGGTTAACGCTAACCGCATACGCGGCAGTGAGAACACTGCAATGTGTTACATGCTGTAGCGGTTTTTACAAAACCGCTATCGGTTTGCCTTGAGCGGGAATCGCGCGATTCCCGCTCAAGTGAGAACGGGCCCTTGAAGAGTAACTCCAGTGAAAGTAATGTAATAAAAAAAAGTGCTTCATTTTTACAATACAATATAGGGAGCCTGAATTATGCAAATGTATTTCAAATTTATTAGTTGCCTATTAAATACACCAACAATACCACAGATTTTTAAAACCAAATTAAAACTCGCATTACCACAGCAACCACTACATCAGGCCGGCCAGGTTATTCAAAAGACTCATAGGTGCACCTATTTAGATCTAAAGTTACCGGTATAAATTGCATTTAATGTCTTCAGGCCCCTTTAAATCCTATGCAGTTTGCTGTAGATCGTCATCCCACAACGGCAATATCTTCAATCCACCCTTTTTTTGCATATGAACGTTCAAAAAAGCCTCTTAACCTAAATGTCTCTTCACGAGAACATCCCCATTACGTGTAGCAACTAGCTACACAACCCTATCTTGTGCCAAGCTTCCACCGGGGCAGGTTATGAAATGTGACATCCAGCAATAGGTGAACTTAGTGGACTGACTCACATACTACAGGGAGTGCAGAATTATTAGGCAAATGAGTATTTTGACCACATCATTCTCTTTATGCATGTTGTCTTACTCCAAGCTGTAAAAGCTCGAAAGCCTACTACCAATTAAGCATATTAGGTAATGTGCATCTCTGTAATTAGAAGGGGTGTGGTCTAATGACAACACCCTATATTAGGTGTGCATAATTATTAGGCAACTTCCTTTCCTTTGGCACAATGGGTCAAAAGAAGGTCTTGACAGGCTCAGAAAAGTCAAAAATAGTGAGATATCTTGCAGAGGGATGCAGCACTCTTAAAATTGCAAAGCTTCTGAAGCGTGATCATCGAACAATCAAGCGTTTCATTCAAAATAGTCAACAGGGTCGCAAGAAGCGTGTGGAAAAAACAAGGCGCAAAATAACTGCCCATGAACTGAGAAAAGTCAAGCGTGCAGCTGCCAAGATGCCACTTGCCACCAGTTTGGCCATATTTCAGAGCTGCAACATCACTGGAGTGCCCAAAAGCACAAGGTGTGCAATACTCAGAGACATGGCCAAGGTAAGAAAGGCTGAAAGACGACCACCACTGAACTAGACACACAAGCTGAAACGTCAAGACTGGGCCAAGAAATATCTCAAGATTGATTTTTCTAAGGTTTAATGGACTGATGAAATGAGCAGGGCTGTGGAGTCGGAGTTGGAGTCGTGGAGTCGGGCAATTTTGGGTGCCTGGAGTCGGAGTCGGGAAAAAATGCACCGACTCCGACTCCTAATGACTTTGTAACTGTAATTAAAATAGAAAATATGATAAAATGTTCTATTTCTCAGATAATAGTCATTAAAAATAATGTATATATACAGTATATATACAGTAATAGCTGTGCTTAGTCTAAATGAAATAAACCAATCAAAATTAGTTACTTGTGCTGCTTCAATAAAGCAGTCCCCGTATTTTTAAGGTCAGATATACATATCTGATTGTGACTGTATATATGATGTGTACACAGGAATCTCTTATATATACTAAATAACATCTATGCTGTAAGAATAAAGCCTGATGTGTAGCTGTGTCACTAATAGAGATGGTCAATGAGATGGAAATAATTCTGCACTGATGCTGATTTATGCAATTGTATGCACTCCCTTTGCTGATGAAATCAAATAATTTGATATGTTGTTAAAATTTGGTTTGGTGACTACAAATTAAAGGGTACCTGAGATGGATGAAAAGTAAAGTTTTATACATACCTGGGGCTTCCTCCAGCCCCCTTCAGGCTAATCAGTCTGTCCTCCACCACCCAGATTTTCTGCTATGAGTCCTGGTAATTCAGCCAGTCAGCGCTGTCCGGCCGCATGCCGCTCCCACAGCCAGGAGCATTCTGCACCTGCGCAATAGTGCTGCACAGGTGTAGTATGCTCCTGGCGGCGGAGTGTGTGCATGCGCACTACGCCCGACTGGCTCAAGTACCTGGACTCATAGCAGAAGATCCAGGTGGTGGAGGAGGACAACGAGGGACTAATTATCCTGAAGGCGGCTGGAGGAAGCCCCAGGTATGTATAAAACTTTAATTTCATCTGTCTCAGGTTTACTTTGTTACACAGTAGTACTATACTCTACATATGCACTCCCCACAGAGCTGCAGGGAATCCACTGAGAATGCTGTGCACATTGAACACAGAGGTGTTGTCTGTCACCCATAAACCTTGTTCAGATTGTGCATGAAGAATGTGTAATAGAGGAAGAATCTCCTCATTCCCCTGCAGAGTACCTGCACATCATTCTTACATGTATCCACACTTACATTGCCTAGGGCCTGATAGATGTTCTTTGTTTCGGTTTGTACCTTTTACAAGTACTCTTACCAAGGACTAGTTTTAGTCTAAAGGGAATAAATATAATAGTCTACATATCCTTCTCACTTCAGTTGTCTTGTAAAATTCCTAAGCGTTGGCAGTTAAGAGACGAATTTCATGTTACATACTTTTAATCAACAAAATTGTAATATGCAAATTAGAGGAGTCGGAATCGAGGAGTCGGAGTCGGAGGAATCCTAAACTGAGGAGTCGGAATCGGTGGATTTTTGGACCGACTCCACAGCCCTGGAAATGAGAGTGAGTCTTCATGGGCCAGATGGATGGACCCGTGGCTGGATTGGTAAAGGGCAGAGAGCTCCAGTCTGACTCAGACGCCAGCAAGGTGGAGGTGGAGTACTGGTTTGGGCTGGTATCATCAAAGATGAGCTTGTGGGGCCTTTTCGGGTTGAGGATGGAGTCAAGCTCAACTCCTAGTCCTACTGCCAGTTTCTGGAAGACACCTTCTTCAAGCAGTGGTACAGGAAGAAGTCTGCATCCTTCAAGAAAAACATGATTTTCATGCAGGACAATGCTCCATCACACGCGTCCAAGTACTCCACAGCGTGGCTGGCAAGAAAGGGTATAAAAGAAGAAAAACTACTGACATGGCCTCCTTGTTCACCTGATCTGAACCCCATTGAGAACCTGTGGTCCATCATAAAATGTGAGATTTACAAGGAGGGAAAACAGTACACCTCTCTGAACAGTGTCTGGGAGGCTGTGGTTGCTGCTGCACGCAATGTTGATGGTGAACAGATCAAAACACTGACAGAATCCATGGATGGCAGGCTTTTGAGTGTCCTTGCAAAGAAAGGTGGCCATATTGGTCACTGATTTGTTTTTGTTTTGTTTTTGAATGTCAGAAATGTATAATTGTGAATGTTGAGATGTTAGATTGGTTTCACTGGTAAAAATAAATAATTGAAATGGGTATATTTTTGTTTTTTGTTAAGTTGCCTAATAATTATGCACAGTAATAGTCACCTGCACACACAGATATCCCCCTAAAATAGCTAATACTAAAAACAAACTAAAAACTACTTTCAAAAATATTTAGCTTTGATATTAATGAGTTTTTTGGGTTAATTGAGAACATGGTGGTTGTTCAATAATAAAATTATTCCTCAAAAATACAACTTGCCTAATAAATCTGCACTCCCTGTATGTCAGCTCCGTCAGCTCCACAGCATTTCGAGCAAAGTCCGCACACAGGCTGGTACTCACGCACCCTGACAAGTTAACAGGGACCTGTCGCCACTTCTCTTTTGACCCATCAAGGCCAAACAACTTGCTGGAGAAACGGCCGTTTGAAAGATTACCCACACCGATCGCGTCCACCGGGAGCGAAGCTGGCAAAGGAAGAGGGGCGGAGGCTAGGGTGGATCGATGCGGCTGGGATTCCCGGCGGGATGATGTCACTAGACACGTGGCGTGTTTCGCCAAAAGGCTTCTTCAGACATGTACGCGTGCAGCTGGGCTTGAAGCCTTCTTATATCCAGCGAAAACTACGCCCCCTGCATGCTCAACTCTATGTGTATTGCTATGGTGACTCAAAAAACGAGCAGCCTCCATCTAGTGTCTATTTTTGAGATGACAGCCAGAAGATTTCTTATAGAAAAACTTTTTATCGTAAGGAGACTGCCGGCAATACCTTGCTGTCAGCAAAAAGTGCACACTTGCCGGCACAAAAATGGGCTGTACCTATGGACCAGTTAATGCGGTTGCGACGCAACTGTAGCCAAATTGAAGATTTTAAAATAGAGGCGGAGGACCTCAAGGCTAAGCTTATAGCCAGAGGTTATCATAAGTATATAATTGACAAAGCCTATTTTAAGGCATTATTAAAAAAACAACGAGCTGACCTATTAATCAACAGGACTGTTGATAACCGAAAAGAAAAAGATTCTGGGGTGGTCAGGGTGGTGACCACTTACGGATGCCATTACAATGAAATAAGGGAAGTACTTGGCAAACACTGGCATTTGCTAGGTAGGGACACAATTATTAAAAATTTGGTGGGCGATTACCCTCATATGGCAGCAAGGAGGGGTAGGAACCTGTCGGACAAGCTCGTGAGTAGCGAGTTTAAAGGAGTCATCAGGGGAAAAAAGGCTAAAATAAGTGGTACTTACCGGGGTCTTCCTCCAGCTCCAAGCTCCCAGGACGTCCCTCGTCGCAGCTCTGCCCGACACCGTTCGCCGCAGGTCCGTCCCGGTCCCCGGCGATGACGTCAGAGCGACCTCCAGGTCGCTCTGTACTGTGCCTGTGCGAGCGGCGCTGTCAATCACCGCCACGTGGGCCGGAGAGGACTGCTACTTTTCCCCTGATGACTCCTTTAAACCTAAAAATAAACCAGGTGTTGTAAAAAGGAATCAAAAGGGGATGTTTCATTGTTGGGATTGTCCTATGTGCCCATATATGGAAAAAGGTGATTCCTTCCCTAACTATGATGGCTCTGTAATTTACAGGATTAATGACTACATAGATTGCAATACGGATAAAGGAGTCTATCAATTGAGGTGTAGCTGTAATATGATTTATATAGGAAAACCATACAGACCTTTGAGAGATAGAATAGAAGAGCATGTTAATAATAAAGCCGGCTATGAAAAAAGTCCAGTTGCTATGCATTTCAAAATGGCTCATAACTCTGATCCTAGATGGCTAAAGGAATTTATAAATTAAATATAAGCCCTAGACGGGGGACTTTGACCAACAGCTTTTGAGGAAAGAGTCCTTTTGGATATATAAATGCAATTCCATGCAACCACATGGACTAAATAGTGATATGAACTTAAAAGTTTTTCTCTAAGAAATCTTCTGGCTGTCATCTCAAAAATAGACACTAGATGGAGTCTGCTCATTTTTTGAGCCACCATAGCAATACACAGAGTTGAGCGTGCAGGGTGCGTAGTTTTAGCTGGATATAAGAAGGCTTCAAGCCCAGCTGCACGCGTACACGTCTGAAGAAGCCTATTGGCGAAACGCGCCATGTGTCTAGTGACGCCATCCCGCCGGGAATCCCGGCCACATTGATCCACCCTAGCCTCCGCCCCACTTCCCTTGCCAGCTTCGCTCTCGGTGGACGCGATCGGTGTGGGTAATCCTTCAAACGGCCGTCTCTCCAGCAAGTTGTTTGGCCTGGATGGATCAAAAGAGAAGTGGCAACAGGTCCCTGTTAACTTGTCAGGGCGCGTGAGTACCAGCCTGTGTGCGGGCTTTGCTCGAAATGCTGTGGAGCTGACAGAGATTTAAGTTGCTTTAGAGAAAAGAACTTTAGATCATCAAGAAAAAAAAAGGAACTGGAATGCAGTCTTGCAGTACAAAAAAACACTTTAGAAAACTTTATTAACACACTTGAAGTGACAAAATGGTTAAAAAGGGTTTCTTTGATTTCACATAATCAGTCTTCATACATATGACTCTCTGCAGTTTGTGTTTGTCGATGGCCGTCACGCCAGCATACCAAACAATGACTGAGAAGCAGAGGATGGATTCTATGGTGGCAGTATAGAAGCTGGTCAGCAGCTCCCTGGGCATGCCAAATCTCTTCAGTTGGTGCAGGAAGAACAACCTCTGCTGGGATTTCTTCTGAATTTTGGTGGCGTTTTGCCCCCATTTCAGGTTGCTAGTCAGAGTCGTGCCGAGGAACCGAACAGATGTCACCTTAGAGACTTCTGTTCCTCCAATGAGGACAGGTGGGAGGGGGGAGGGTTTCTCCTGAAATCTGCGATTAGTTCAACAGTCTCTGCTGCGTTGAGAACTAGGTTGTTGTCTCTGCACCAGTTGCATATTCTCTCGACTTCGCAGCGGTACTCATGCTCCCCGTTGCTTCCAATTAGGCTGATGATAGTGGTGTCGTCTGCAAATTTGATGACTTTCAGAGTCAGCGGATGAGATGCAATTGTTGGTATAGAGGGAGAACAGTAGAGGTGACAGAACACAGCCTTGTGGAGCCCCTGTTTTGGTGGTTCGAACGCTGGGCTTGATGAGAGGGTGTCCCTGTGGGCCGATGATATGGTAATTTATCTTGAGAATGCTACAGATTCATTTAAAGAAGTCCTGGAACTGTACAGGCGGTTTTCACCATATACTGATTTAAATGTGAACTGGAGTAAGTCCAAATTACTTCTTCTGAATTATACCCCCTCAGTACAAACTGACTTAGAGGTTGTGTCCAAAACCAAATATCTTGGGATAATAATTTCTAATAACGCTGCAGACTATTTCTCAGATAATATTCTTCCCTTAATGCAATATACTAAGAGGCTTCTGGGTTGGCAGGCTCTCCCTCTATCCCGAATTGGTAGAATAAATCTCCTTAAAATAAAACTTCTCCCCAAATATCTATATCTACTTCAAAACTGCCCAATCTGGGTACATAAATGTTTTTTTAAACAGCTAAACTCGCTTTTATCTAGCTTCATTTGGTATAACAAAACTCCCAAAGTAAGCCTCAAAAAGCTCCAGAGGCCATGGACGGAGGGGGGGCTTGCCTTCTTGGACCTTTATAAATACTTCCTCGCCAACCAGCTAGTTAGTTACGGCCCACTGGTGGCTTGTGCAAGACAAGTCCAATGCTTCAACAGTTCTAGATGCTGCCCTTCTTGGATCCTATGAGGCACTCGCTCAAATACTATATAGAGGAGAGCGGTCACCGTATTCATTAACCATTAACATGAAGGTGGTTTTGCGTGCCTGGAGACTGGTCTAATCTTGGTTCTCTCCATCACACAATTCTTTCTCTCCAAGTGTCCCACTCTGGAACAATCCTACTTTTCCACACTTTTTCAAGATTCCAGATCCAGTTATATGGATCAGGAAAGGAATAACATGCATAGAACATATAGTCTCAAATAGACAGTTAGTGGATTTTAATGCCCTTAAGGCTACGTTCTCTCTCCCAAATTCCTATCTATTCAGGTATCTGCAACTCAGACACGCCTTTGGGGCGCAATTTGGGCGTGAGCCGGTAAAACTTCTCTCCACTGCTCTGGAAGACATAATTAGGAATGAAAATCTCACGAATGCACTTTCAGCAATTTATCAAAGTATAGTATTAATCACTAAACCTCATGTTACAGTTTATAAGCAGCCCTGGCTCACAATGCTACCTAACTTAGATGACGAGGATTGGGAGGAAACCTTGATTAAGCCCTTTGAATACCTTATCTCAACTCGAGACAAACTCATTCAATTTAAAATTATCCATCAGGCTTACTTGACCCCGTTTAAACTAAGCAAGTTTAATAGGGAAGGCTCGACCTCATGCTGGAGATGCAGTTCTGACAGAGCCAACTTTTCTCATGTCTTTTGGGATTGTCCCTGGATTGCTGACACTTGGAGAGAGATTTGTACATTTGTAAGCTCTGTCACAAAGACACACATTTCACCGGATCCTATGGTCTGTTTACTTGGCAATGTTCATACACTTGCCTCCTCTAGATCTCTACGACACTTGATAGGCCTATTACTGTTCTACTACAGGAAAGCAATTCTACTTCACTGTAAACAACCGGCCCCTCCAACATGCCAATATTGGAAGAAATTGATAAATAACTCCCTCCATTTGTACAAGGCTGCCTATATAGCAAGGGGGTGTCCAGCTAAATTCCAAAAGGTCCAAAAGGGGACCCTGGACCTCCAACAAAGACACTGCATAATGGGAAGGGGGTTGACTATTTGGGATTAGTTCTACACTTCTTTGTCAATGCACCCTTGTTATAATAAACCATCTTTCTTTTTAGGAAAGGGTAAAGCTCGTACTTAAAACATATGCCTATCTAGCCAAAGAGGTATACTTTCCTTGATTTTTGTCTGGTCTAATGTAATGTAGAAAGTGGGCTATTTATTTGAATCGTGTACTACTTTGGTCCTTTAAGACGACATTCTTATTGTAACGCATGTGACATGTAAAGTTATTTCTGCATTCCTTCTTGTGGTTTCCCTGCCTCCTCACCTGCGTGTGTGGGAGGACAGGCTGTTACTGTTATGCTCATGTTTTCTTTTTTTTTGTTAATCTGAAAAATTTAAATAAACAGAATTTAACCTATTTTGGTTCCTGGACGTAGAAACTCCCGGCCCGCTGATTGCTCTCCCCCGCTGAAAAAGCGACAGCTTCTCTCGGAAGCTGTGCTTTTTCTGGCTGTTCCCTCCCCGATGCGTCACTCTAAGCGTGTGTTACGCTTAGAGTGACTTCATGTAAACAAACTCATGGCCTCCATCTTGTGGCCAAAAAGTAATACTACAACTGAAAGTAAAAAATAAATAAAAATTAACACACATTTACATTATAAATCTATTGTTTACCTCCCACCCTCCCAAAACTACCCAAATAAAATGTTTACTATAAAAAAAAAAAAAACCATTACAATTAAAAAAAAAAACATGTAAATATTTACCTAAGAGTCTAAACTTTTTAAATATCAATGTAAAGATGAAATATTTCTATATTTTTTTTATTTTAAACTTGTAAATAGCGATAGATGCAAAATGGAAAAATGCACCTTTATTTCCAAATAAAATATTGTCGCCATACATTGTGATAGGGACATAATTTTAACGGTGTAATAACCGGGACATATGGGCAAATACAATACGCGAGTTTTTAATTATGGAGGCATGTATTATTTTAAAACTATAATGGCTGAAAACTGAGAAATAATGAATTTTTCCATTTTTTTCTTATTCTTCCTGTTAAAATGCATTTACAGTAAAGTGGCTCTTAGCAGAATGTACCCCCCCCCCCCCAAAGAAAGCCTAATTGGTGGCGGAAAAAACAAGATATAGATCAGTTCATTGTGATAAGTAGTGATAAAGTTATAGGCTAATGAATGGGAGGTGAGCATTTCTCACGTGAAAACGACGGAACGCGAATGGGTTAAAAAAAAAAAAAAAAAAAAAAAGGATGAAAAGGTACCCTGCACTGGAACGGTGGGATCTACGCAGATCTGGAATGTCTCTGGACCATGCAGAAGATTTTAACTGCTAAGGTGTGTATCTAACACCCCCCTCCCTAAAGGTTGGTTTTAAAATACTAGTTATGCAACTAAAGACATCATCATCATCATCATCATCTTCTTCATCTAAGCCTTAGGAGTGTAGATATAGGTATCCCTGCTTGAATGGCTGCTGCACACGCTACGCTGCCTGTTTGCCCGGTGATTAGGGAATGGGAACGGACATTCCCAAACCTAATCACTGTGCCGATTGCGTATAGTCATTCATTTAAATAAATTAATGGCTATAAAGGTGGCAATACATCAGGCGACTTGGCGGCCGATCGACCATCTGATTCGAGTATTATAATCAAATTGGATGAAAATTGGTGCAGCCAAGTGCATGCCCGACCGACAATGCAACCAATTTTGGGATGAAAATTGGATGCATTGTCAATCGCGCATGCTGCAAGATGTTGAGCTAACTCGCCTGATCAGGTGTGCAGGGGAGCGTGCAATTTCGCAACAATTGACAAATGCGTTGAGACCCCGAAGCTGTCCCCTCTAATGAAATATGTCCCCAGGTGCTCCGTGCAAGGTATGCATTACTATGGCCTGCACTTGTCCCTCTGCTGCACCGGGCGCACTCCGCTGTCCATACACGCACGCCCCACGTGGTTTCCTAGTAAGGGCACGTGTGTGTTGTCGCCCTTACTAGGAAATCATGTGGGGCGTCACGTGATTATAGGATAGGATATAATTGGAATCCGAGACAAACATTTCCCTGAGCCACTCCTTGAAATAGCATAAAATAAGTATCCACAAAAACGTTGCAAAGTGTACCAGAAAAACGGAATACAAAAAGGCACACGGTACCACTGCCCAACATGTGCCTCCAAACCAGGACTTTGCCTCAAACATTGTTTTGGGGCATATTACACAGTCCTTGATTATTAGTCTTACCCCTCTTTTTTTCCACTGTACATTTTTTTTTTCTTTTTCATTTTAAAGACCTACCGGCTTCTGAACCCTGCCATGCCTGACAACCAACCTCTGGAATCTGACCTCTGGAATGGCTAACTACCACATCCGGACCTCTGGCATTGCTGCCGAACACCCTCTAACCCCTGGCATGGCTGCCGAAAATCCTCTGACCCCTGGCACGGCTTCCAACCCTCTTCTGGCTTCCATGTTTCCACAGCTTCTACAATGGTGAGTACCAATCGGTTTGTGTTTACGTGTAAAGACCTTGTAGTACTCCCATGTAGTATGAGCTTGCCTATACAATCTGTTCATAGTATTCACAATCTGTTAGCACTCATACTATATGGATGAGGTAAAATCTGCCAATCAAAATTCAATGTGTGTACCAGGTTTTAATTCTAACAATTGTCTCCTAAAAAATATTATATATATATATATATATATATATATATATATATATATATATATATATATATATATATATATATATATATATACATACATATACATGCTCTCAGTATGCTTTCCTAAAGCCTAATACACACACTTTCAATTATGATTGGCCAATCACTGACCAATTTTACTACCTCTATGTAGTATGAGGCTTTACCTACACGATCTGCTCACAATATTCAATATCTGTTGACTCGCATACTATATGGATGTGGTAAAATAGGTCAGTGATTGACCAATCATAATTGAAAGTGTAAAAACAAGGAACACCAAGAGCCCTAATAGTGTAATGTGTACTGGTAAATGGTTACTAGATAGAGTAAATATTAATACTCACAAACCAGGGTTACCATTAGGCAACCACTGTAAAGGCAGGTGAGGAGATTTTCCTGACCCCACTCAGGAATAAAAAGTCGCTCTCAGTAGACGAGAAAAAGGGGGTTCAACCCTCCACCCAGGGTGGACTCAATATTATGCAGGAGAACAGAGGCGCCAAAAGGAAGCTAAATGAGCTTAAAAACCAAGTTCTTGGTAAATAAAGGAGGTAGTGGTGGACTTACCTCCTCCAAGTAGACACACAACGACTGTAGTAAAGACAGTCAATATATTTTATTTATGAACTCCAAATATGCAACGCGTTTCACAGGTTTGAACCTGCTTCATCAGGCAATAACAACGGAGCAATAGCATATGTGGTCAGTAGAAGAGCCAGGCACCTCTGTTCACAGAGGTGTCTCGCTCTACTACTGACCATGTATGCTATTGTTCCGTTGTTTGGAGCTAATAAATAAAATATATTGACCGTCTTTACTACAGTCGTTGTGTGTCTACTTGGAGGAGGTAAGTCCACCACTACCTCCTCTATTTACCAAGAATTTGGTTTTTAAGCTCATTTAGCTTCCTTTTATCCTTTTGACGCCTCTGTTCTCCTGCATAAATAATTGAAAGTGTGTACCAGGTTTGAAAAAGAATGACACTTTGAATGATAAAACTGGCCTTGATAAAGCCATTGGTGCTACTTGCGCTTAATAGTGTGTTGTGTGCCCAAAAAGTGATCTGATTAAGTATATATAGTATAATTTTAACCGTGACAGGTGAGAGAATAGAATTTGGGGTGTTTGAGAGCTGAGGCTTATGTCATATGATTTTTTTTCTAGTGCCAAAGTGGAAAAAATGAAAATGATTGCATTTTCAAAGTTATGGTGCAATTTCAGCAAAACCGCATAAGTCCAAATGTTACAAAGTATGCATATCTGAGTAGGCCTGGGTCTCTAGTTTTCAGAATGGTAACATCTGTGACCCGCATCGAATGTTCTGAGACTCCAGGGGCTTTGCTAAGAAAGAATGACTGTATTTACTTTGGTAAAAAAAAATGGCCTTGAAAAATCCAGTGGTGCTACTTGTGGTTAACAGTGTGCTGTATACCCAAAAAGCTAGTTGATTATGTCTCTAGGGTATCATTTTAACTGTGACAAGCGAGAGAATGGAACTTGAGGTGTTTGAGACCTAGGGCATGTGTCATGTGATTTTTGCTTTGTGGCAAACTGAATCAAAAGCAATAAAATTGTTCTTTTCATATACTTACCAGAAAAAACAAATCACCCCCAAAAAGCCTAATTGGTGTAGAAAAAAACTAATTATAGATCATTTAGTTGTGAATAGTAGTGATAAAGTTATTGGGAAATGAAAGGGAGGAGTGCTGACAGGTGAAAATTGCTCTGGTCCATAAGGGGAAATTACACTGAAGTCTGAAGAGGTTAATTAGTCCCAGACTGTCCTGGATTTAAAGAGAAACCGTAACCAAGAATTGAACTTCATTCCAAACAGTAGCCGATACCCTTTCCTATGAAAAATCTTTTCGTTTTCACAAACGGATCATCAGGGGGCTCTGTATGGCTGATGTGGTGAAACACCTCCCATTGTGTGATGTCAGGACCATGGTTCTGTCGAGATTTCCATATGGCGGAATATCGTTTTTCCGATAAACTGAACTGCATATGAGCGAATACAAATAAACCTAATAATTTCCTTCCCTTAAGGTACAGGAGACAAAGACTTTTTAATGTATGGCGATTGTAGGTTAACATATACATTGATCATTGAGAAAGGCAGAGCATATTTTAATATGGCGATGTAATATTGCCATGCAAGGCTGACTTGTATGTGTCTCTAAAGGAAGGTCAGATGTTGAACAACAGGCAGTCAGCTGATGTGCTATTTGCAATAGGTAACACAGTTATCTTGCATGGCCAAAACACTTGACAAGACAGCAAACAAGAGGAGTCTTAGAACAATGAAAGAGACAGACCAGGCCTTAACTAGCTTTTGTCGGTAAATGAACCAGTTTTTGTAAACAATGGCTCAGACCTGGCTGTATTTAATGCATAGAAGCCTTGGATGGGGGTTGTTTTCCTTGCACAATATTTGTGTTTCCAAAGTCCAGACACAAACACAAGGCTTAGGAAATACCTTTATTTTTCTTATAGCTGGGCAAACCAGTAACAATATGAAAATGTTATTGAAAATGTATACGTGTTAATATAAAGATTCCCTGAATGAATATATCCAGAATGATATAGAAATGCTATATGTTTACCAGTGTTGTATGTTAAACAATGATGTTAGAGATATAAAACTCTGCAGACAGCACAATGTGTTATAATGAGAGATCCATGGTGGTTTTAAGCATGCCAATGATTTTTGGATCAAATCCAATCTATTTTAAATATGGTAGAAAAGGCCACTGTATAAAATAATAACCAGTGATTCCAGCAAAGTCAGCTATCCATAGAGGAATTGTAACATTGATTTATTCACTGTTGGGTTATAATAAAACATGATTTTTGTTTTTAGTTTGCCAAATATCCCAGTAAGTCTGTGATTAGTTAGCCAACAGCACCTACAAAGGGTGAAAGCCAGTATTACACTTGGGTTAAAGATTAGTCACAGAAAGCTCCCATTGGTCACTCCCACTGCCCAGTGATAGGCTAGAAGATTTAATCTCCTGGGCAGGACCATAGGTAGTGAGGGGAATAAGATGAGAGGGGTCATTCAATGAGAGAGGATCAGACCATCAAGAGATCTGAGCAGACCAGGACATAGAGGATTCATGCCATCTGAACGCAACCACGCCTAAAAGGAACACGCCCAGAGGCCATCTTGGTGACTATATTTGAAACCAGTTCTGATTTTTCTTTTTAAGCATATGGCTTATCACAGCACAAATATCTGAACGTTTGATTTATTGACCATTGTCTTTCTTAAGTTTATAGTCATTTATAGCCAAAGGGAGTGCGTTCTTCCAGTGCACAGGAATTACTCATTCCACATATTTGATAAAACCCATTCAGTGGGTATATTTTTCTTTAGATTAACACAATCAATCGTTCAAGAATCGCTGACTGTGAATGCCATAACTTGTTTTGGATAAAAGCGCTAGATATTTCAAGCTACCTCCTCTAGATATTTTGATACTTTGCCGCAGCATGTGCAAGCCACACCTAGCCAAATTTAGGACGACTCAATAGATATCTTATTCCAAAATTATATGTATTTTACCCGCTTGCTCTGTGTAGTATCACAGGCCAGCGGAGGTTAAAGTGTAGACAGAGGGAAAATTCCTGTCATTTATAGTTCATTGCATAGCGATTGTGGGGCAACGCCCAGTCGTCAGATCCACTGAGTCATCCTAAATTTGTTATATTGAATGGTATAGCTGACATCAGCCAGTTTATTTTGGATAGCGCATTTTTGATTTTGGACTGCGCAATTTTGACTTTTGATAGCCACCATTTTGTTTTTGATAGCCACCATTTTGTTTTTGATAGCCACCATTTTGTTTTTGATAGCAGCCATTTTGATTTTGATAACAGCCATTTTGTTGTCGTTCAATTCATCCATTTTGTCTCCAGAGACCCTGTGGTAAATTGAGTAACAGGGCCGACGGCCATATTTGAGGAGTCACATCTATGCACTGTATTTGAATTGACTGCTAATTGGTTTAAGCCTTTTGTATTGGTGAATAAGTATAATAACATTTTGATGTTTTACTGAAATTATTATCCAGCTCATTGCTTATTATAAGAATGACCTTATGAGTTTTGTTTTATATCAAAAGTGCAATATTATATTGTTTTGATATTGTAATATTTATTCGATATTAAATTGATATTTTTATAAATTGGTCCACATTTATTTGCATGTTTAAACCAGTACTGTAAAACCTCGGAAAACAAGCTCACACAGTTAGGCGTATGTTTGTATTTTAGCTCCTCCTATTTTCCCAGGAGCATTACATTTACATTTTTGATTTTATATTTATTTTTTAACAATTAATACAAACATTGACAAAACGCCCGACATAAGATTGGAGGCCCTAGTGAGATCCGTTTACTTTCCATTACTGGTTTAAACAGTGTAAAAACGTTTTATTGAGCTGGTTTTATTGCATTGGCTATTGAATCATGAGTGCTACAGGTAGTGATTCAGAACTGCATTTGGAACAGACGTTCCGAAAAATTGTGGAATTTATATTTATACAACTGAAATATAATGAGGAAGTAGATGAATGGATAAGCAGAATGAGGAAAAGTATGAAACAGGAAGCTGATCATATATTTCAATCTAAGGGTCTGGTGGATCATTATCTTTCATGTATGACCACAATAACCTCGGATTCCGAACTGAAGAAGAGGTTGTTAGGCGCCCTACCCTCTGTTCTATATGGGTTATTAGAGGTAGATATCCTTGCACAGTCTAGAAAAAAAGAGATTGTACAGTTGAGATCCCAATTGCAAGGAACAGAGGGAGACGTCCAATCATTGAACTCCCAGTTACGGGATGTGGAATCAGATCTTCAAATTATAAGGGCTGATAGAGACCAATTAATGATTAATATTTCAGACAGGGAGGTAGCGATCAAAAGTCTGGAAAGAGACGCCGAACGGAATCGTGAAGCGCATCGCAGACTTAAACAGGATTTTGAAGAACTACAACAGCAGTACTTCAAAATCCAACAGGCAGGTAGACTCGATAGATCATCCAGCCCTTGCCCGCCAATACTCACTCCATATGACCTAAAATGGCAAGGCATGTTGGATCGTATGGAGACGGTATGTAAGACTATGAATACCATAATCGATGACAGTACGAGGGTCCCTAAAGATCAACATTTGGATTCCTCTCCAGAGAGAGATATGCAAATGAGGGCCCCTAGGTATGATGATTCCCACAAAGGTCACGACTCCCTTGCTGATATTGATTCAGATGAATTGGAGGCTGATGAGAGAAAGCGAGAATCCAGCCCTATCCCAAGAAGGGGGAAAGGTACGTATAGGGGGGAGTCAAATAGGGGAAATAATCAGTACCCCCAAGAAAAACAGAGCTCGGCCAGCATCATAAAATTCTTAAACACCGCTGTGCCAAAGTTCACTAAAAAGGGTTCAGCGCAAATAGCATCCCACATGGAGTTGTATGAATCCACTATGGACTCTTTAAATCTGTCTGAAGCAGACAAAATCAGATTTCTCCCATGGGTTTTTGATGACAGATACCGCCACCATTTCACCTCATTTAAGGAGCGAGGTATCAGTAGATGGCAAGCAGTTTCACACGAAGTGAAGCTGGAGTTTGGGCCGTATCGCACTATCTCAGAAGCAAAACGAGATGTGTATCGACTTACTTGTCGACCCGATCAGAACCCCCGAGAATTCCTTTCTGTGCTAAAAAACTCTTACAGTTTGGCATATCGGAATCCTAACTGGGAGTCTCTTGATTTTAAACAGGCATATTACGATGCATTGCCTACCCAAATAAAGTTAAGCATGGCCAATGAGTTAGACTTCGGAAACTCCCTAGAGAAAATGGTTACCTCAGCGACACTGCTGTTCAACATCAGTGGGAGTTCCAACGTAAGTGGGAGGAACAACAGAAAGTACCCAGAGCACAGAGTAGAAGAAACCAAAGTGAAAGCGGACCTAAACCTTGAATCCCAACAGAAGAAAATACCTCCTGCAAAAGTACCTATCCAGCAGGGCCAAAGACAGCAACAAAACCCTAATCAAAACAGACCACAAAATCCTAAAGGGTCAGATAGGGATAGCTCAGGTTCTGAGAACCAGGTCTACCGTCCTCGGTTCAATCGCAGGTATCAAGGATACCAGGGTTACCAAGGAAACCAGGGTAGTCAAAGGTATAGAGGTTACCAGGGATATAGAGAACCCCAGGGGTACAGACGACCCCAAAGATATAGACAATGGGATAACCGACCCAGGCAGCAGTGGGAAAGGAGACAGCACCCACCTAATTCACCTAGGGGTAGATCACCACCTAACTCACCTAGGAGTGGATCACCCGCAGGGAACAGATATGATCCCAGGAACCAGAACCCTCGCCGACCTAATAGGTTTGATCAGCTTGTTGATCAAGTGAACAAACTCAGTGACATGATGGGTAAGTTGGCTCAGGGATCTGCAGGAAGACAGCATGAGGATTTTTTAGCTGGGAAGGCAGGGCCCAGCTCTGCCAACTAAAGGAAACCGAGACAAATCACTATACGGAAATGGATATGGCAATACTAAATACGAGTAATGAAAATGATGTGCAATGTACCGACCTATCCCAGGTCGAGGAAGGGAAGTCTAATGTTCTCGATATTTCAACACAAATATGTGATATTGTGTCATTTGAGCCAGAGCATGAAGGACCCTCTGTTCAGATTGTCCCAGTGGTAGAATCCATGGGAACCCAAATGCCTTGCAGGCGGAATCAGGAGGAACAAGTTCCTAATACCCTGACGCTGCAGAGAGATCATTCTCTGAAGCAACAAATGGAAAAACATTCCAATTTTCTTTGCAATCTTGAACAGGTAGATGGCCGGTATTTTATCGATACCCATCTACAAGATGGATGTATCGGACCGATCCCAGGTTTACTGGATACCGGTTCCCAGGTTACTATTCTGTCTTTTAACTATTACCAGCAGATCTTGGATTCATCACAAAGGAAGCCAAGATTAAAAGCCTTTGACGGTGCGCTGATAAGCGTTGGTGGTAATAGTTTACAAGTAAAAGGCACATCCTGGCTGACATACAAGATTGGTAAAAAGGTCATTAAACATCCGACTTTGATTGTTGATCTTCCATATGATAGATTGATCATTGGAATTGATCTGCTCAAACGACTAAATTCCATAATTGACTTCATTAATGAAGCAATATGGGCTCAAGTCAATACTCCAATTGATTTTGAGCGCTCCAGCAATGCACAGTTGCAACGCAGCTGCCATATGATTGAGGAAAGGCCTAACTCTGTTGAAATCCATTTCCGGAACAGTCAGATACCAGAAGTCACGATCCTGAAAAACGGTAAACCCGAGGAAAATGCTAACACTGCTTTTCACATCATAAATATCCGAAAGGATAAGATTGAAAAGATAGTCCTTGAAGAGGATGTGTTAACTATTTCCTTTAAAGGGGGAAACCAGGAAGTGGCAGGCATAATGAAGCATACACAGGCATTGGTTGAAATCGAGAAAATCAATGATAATGTGCTGGTTCCCGTGCAGGTAAATAATATTGCTCGGGTAAAATATGCCAAGTTGGATCTCAAATCCGAGGCCAGCTACATAAGCCTAGGACTGCTGAAGCAGGTAACAGACCCTCAGGTGATCAAATTTATTTCCACACAGGAATGGATCCATGATCTGGATAACGATAACCAGAGTCATAATGTGATTGCAAAATGCATTTTATCTGTGTCTCTAGGAAACAAATCTGCAAAACATGTCTTCAGTGTGTTAAAGGAACCACAGTACCAAATGTACTTAGGAAACGACATTATTCACCGATTTGCCATACAGGTTGATCTGGTTAATGATGTTCTGTGGTCCAAATTATCCGGAAACCCAGAGGAATTCCAGGATAGAGAACAAGCCTTGAGATGGGGACAGCGGATACCATATGCAGTGGATATCACTGTCGCTGAAAAAGTAAAAATCCCTGAAGGTTGCAAATCATTTCTTTTACCCATTCGAGTAAAGAAGGGTCAAAAGATGAGAAATGCAGATGCATTGATTTGTTTATCCAATCGGATGCAACAATTGGGGTTGAAGGTAAAATCAATTCCCCTAATAAATATTCATCAGGAACCATTATATATGGTCATGCAAAACATGAGCCCTCATAGTATCACGTTACAGGAGGATACAATGATTGGCTTAGCCATTGACTCAGAGTATTATACTTTTGGATTCCAAAATGAAGTCATTGGACTAATACCTGATGAATATTTGACAGAAGAACAAATAGTGGACCAACAATATTTCTCAACACCTGAAGGATTGTTCAGCATACACTCTGTTTATCCTTTCAGTCCTGAGGAAGGTACATGTCATGTCGAGGAAACATCATTGATTTTCAACCATGAGATCAATGAAAGTGAGTATCAATCACTCCAGCAGGGTAAGGATCAAGCATGTTACACCCCAAATGACTTAACTAATAGGCTTGAAGAAGCTTATGAGGTAGGTCAACCTGAGATTTTCCCAGAATTTCAGGAACGGGTAGAAGAACAACTCTCTATAGCTGATGGATGTTCTAATGAATCAGAACGACAGCAGCTAAGGCAACTATTCTGGGATTTCCAGGAGATGTTTGCCAAGGACTCTTATGACTGTGGGGAGACTAACCTGCATGTTACGAGAATCCTGACTGATCCAGATGCACCCCCTGTGTTTATCAAACAATATCGACTTCCGCTAGCAGCCTACGAGTCATTATCGGAAATTGTTAAGAACCTGGAAAAGAAAGGTATTATCCGCCCAGTACACAGTTCCTTCAATCATCCAGTACTCGGAGTTCTCAAACCGAATGGTCAGTTCCGTCTATGCTCAGACTTGAGACAGTTAAACAAACGTGTCTACATGTCGGGTTGGCCTGTACCATACATTGACCAATGCTTGGCGCAAATCCAAGGGTCTAAAATATTCACAGCCCTTGACTGCGCACAAGGATATTGGACAATTAAAGTGGATGAAAGGGATCAATACAAACTAGCCTTCACATTCGGTAATAGACAATTTGCGTGGACCCGTACGCCTTTCGGATACATCAACGCAGGCCACGAATTTGCTGTGTTCATGCACAAAGCAATGCCTGATGCAGCTGAACGAGGTACCCTAACTTATGTCGATGATATCCTTATCAAAAGTACAATCTTTGAGGAACATATTTCAGAGTTGAGATATGTATTAAATCAACTAAGAGAAGCAGGTGTTAAACTTTCCCTACAGAAAGCTCAATGGTGCCGATCTAAGGTAAATTTCCTAGGACATGAAATTACTGCCGAAGGAATTAATCCACAGAAAAAGAAAGTGGAAGCAATCAAAAATACGAGGTCCCCTACAAATCTCAAGGAACTGAGATCATTCCTGGGGATGATGAATTATTCTCGCAAGTTCATAGATAACTATGCTGAGATTACAAAGCCGCTATTGCAGCTGCTAAAGAAAGGAGTACAATGGGAATGGAATGAGTGCCATGAACAAGCTGTATCTGAGCTTAAAACAAAACTCATACAGGCACCATGCCTTGCTTATCCAGAAGGTGGTAAACCCTTCTATGTTGAAACAGGTTTTACCGACAAGAGTGTAAGTGCAGTTCTTTTCCAAAAGCAAGAAAGACTGAATAAAATAATTGCTTATGCCAGCAAATCATTATCACCAGTTGAAATCAAATTTAATAATTGCGAGAAGGCATTATTAGCAACTGTGTGGGCTTTGCAATATTTCAGAAGTTTTATTCAAGGTGAAAAGATCATTGTGGAAACTGCACACCAATCACTACAATATTTACAAAGTGACCAAATAAAAGAAGGTAACCTGTCAAACAGTAGGATAACGGCATGGACAATGTCCCTAATGGGATGGCCACTGGAAATCAAATATAAACAGGATACTAAAAATCCAGTTGCTCAAGGATTAGCTGAACTCCATGATTGTACTCATGTGGAACATAAAGATGAGCCACCAGAAAACGATTTTCTGGAAGAGCAATCTTTATCTCCATATAAATCCTATGAAGAAGAGTACTGCAAATCACTACCATGTGCATATGTTGATGGCTGTTCTTTTCACACAGAAGATGAAAAGATGCTGGTTGCAGGTATCGGTATCGTATGGAATAACATATTTCCAGAGATATCTGCGGGATACAAAATTGGTCCCAAAAGTAGCCAGGTCGCAGAACTCGCTGCCGTGTATAAAGCTATACAAATGGCTATCGAACATGACCTTAAGGAATTTGTTTTGATAACAGATTCTGAGTATGTTCGGAACAGTTTTGTGGAATATTTTCCCAGTTGGAAAAGGACTAGCATGACAAGGAGTAACAAAAAGCCAGTCAAACATGGTAAATTGTTTTGTAAAATTGATGAACTGGTTAATACCCACGACCTTACCATTTATTGGAAAAAGGTAAGGGGTCATTCGAAACACCCTGGCGCTGATAAAGATGGGAACGATCTAGCGGATTCCCTCGCTAAGAAAGCAGCCATTGATGGTGAGATCTTTGATATCAATGACCTCATGGGAACTATCGAAGTAAATGTCACCACTAGGGGGCAGGCCCAAAAGGAGTCTCAACCCAGTGTAGCAATGTGGAGTCAAGATTCTCCTAATGAGGATCTCATTGCGAGCCAAAAGGGGGATCCCGTTATTGGTTTGTTTTATAAACATATTGGAAGTCCACATGATTATCCCATCACCGTGGAAGACTGCAGTGACAACGAAGAATTACGTATTCTGATGAAAGGTGTGTCACAATTTTCATTACAGGATGGATTGCTGATACGAACCTCGAAAAATGGTATTACGCAGTGGGTAGTACCCGCAGCATATCGGGGTTTAATGTTGCAACATGCACATGATGCCCCAACAGCTGGTCATCGAGGAGAGAAAATAACGTATGAGTTATTAAGAGACTACGCTTACTGGCCACACATGTTACAGGATGTCAGGACATATTGTCAAGGGTGCTTGATATGCCCTCAATTCCAGCCACAAGGTCCCACTCACAGGGCACCGCTGATGAAAAGAGGCATAGCTATGCCATGGTCAGACATCCAGATCGATTTTATTGGTCCAGTAACAACGTCCTCAAAAGGAAACCGGTATATGTTAACCGTAACATGCCTGTTCACTAAATGGGTAGAATGTCTACCAAGTAAAACATGCAGTTCCAGTGTGTGCGCATCACTGCTCATTAACCACATATTTTCCCGATTTGGTCTTCCACAGCGCATCGAATCCGATCGCGGAAGTCACTTCACCAGTGAAGTAATGACCAAAATGTGGAAAATCCTAGGGGTAAAACGGAAGCTCCACATAGCTTACCGACCAGCCTCTAGTGGTGGAGTGGAGCGTTACAATCAATCCATTGTAAATATCCTGAAAAAATTTGTTAGCGAATCAGGTAAAGACTGGGATGTCAAGCTGCCACTAGTTCTTATGGCTATTAGAGCTACTCCAAGCGCAGCAACCAAACTTTCCCCATTTGAGATGCTCACTGGTAGAAAGATGGTGTTACCCCAGCATTTGCTTTACAAAACCTCAGATCATAACTTGATGAATGCAACTACTGCACATCAATATGTGGAGAACTTACGAAAGCACCTCCAGCATGCCTTTGCATTTGCTCAAAGAAACATCGAAAAAGCCGCAGTCAGTACGAAAACGTACTATGACCTCAAAACTACGCAAAAGGAGTATCAGGTTGACGATAAGGTGTATCTGTATAATTTTGCCAGAGACCAGGTAAAGGAAAAGAAGTTCCTCCCTTCATGGAAAGGTCCATACCCAATCACCGATAAACTGTCTCCTGTGGTTTACAAGGTTAAGATCCCTAAGGGGGATGATTTTGTTGAAAAATGGGTGCATATTAATCAGTTGCGTATATGTCACCCCAGTTCACAATTGCGGAGAATTGAGCAATCTTGAAATGTATCCTAACAAATTATTTTTCTCCTGACAGGTATACCTAATGATGTGTTAATCTCTACTAGAATCCATATGGACACAAAGATTCCAATCCGGCGCAAAGATGCCCCACCTGACGATTGCCAACCTTTACGCAGTCCTAATCTTGGGGGAGAGTGCCGAGCCAAGTGTGATGCCAGATCCAGCATCCGTGATGTTACCGGATACAGCGGAGTTCATCATGACCAGATAGATGTTCCTATCCTAGAGGGTCCAGATGAGCCTAAACCCGCGATGTGTCGTTGAATGACGAGCTGATGTATCCGAGGTCCATTTGATGGAGATGCAAGTCTGATACCTGTTGCACACCAGATGCTCACAGGAGTGAGTTATTCAACTCTTGGAGCAAAATCCGGAAAATCCTTTTGTTTAAGCCAAAGGCCAAAGCAGTTCATCGCTGTTACAGTTGCTGTTTGCTACCTTTGCAGCAAGAGGAAACCTGTTTGTTTACAGCCGGAGTATCATTTGCCAAGTTTATTTTTCTTGAGGCGTGAAACATAAACTTCAATGTGATGAAGACAATGTTTAAAGTCCATTTCCCTTTCATACTTGGATTACCAATACAAAACATAAAGTTTATTCACAACGCGTTCCCACGGGAATGAAGCAAACGAAAAAACGTTTAATAATCCTTGTTGTTCTTTTGAAATGGTCACACCCTGGAACATTCCAAAAGAAAAGGGGGATGTGTCGAGATTTCCATATGGCGGAATATCGTTTTTCCGATAAACTGAACTGCATATGAGCGAATACAAATAAACCTAATAATTTCCTTCCCTTAAGGTACAGGAGACAAAGACTTTTTAATGTATGGCGATTGTAGGTTAACATATACATTGATCATTGAGAAAGGCAGAGCATATTTTAATATGGCGATGTAATATTGCCATGCAAGGCTGACTTGTATGTGTCTCTAAAGGAAGGTCAGATGTTGAACAACAGGCAGTCAGCTGATGTGCTATTTGCAATAGGTAACACAGTTATCTTGCATGGCCAAAACACTTGACAAGACAGCAAACAAGAGGAGTCTTAGAACAATGAAAGAGACAGACCAGGCCTTAACTAGCTTTTGTCGGTAAATGAACCAGTTTTTGTAAACAATGGCTCAGACCTGGCTGTATTTAATGCATAGAAGCCTTGGATGGGGGTTGTTTTCCTTGCACAATATTTGTGTTTCCAAAGTCCAGACACAAACACAAGGCTTAGGAAATACCTTTATTTTTCTTATAGCTGGGCAAACCAGTAACAATATGAAAATGTTATTGAAAATGTATACGTGTTAATATAAAGATTCCCTGAATGAATATATCCAGAATGATATAGAAATGCTATATGTTTACCAGTGTTGTATGTTAAACAATGATGTTAGAGATATAAAACTCTGCAGACAGCACAATGTGTTATAATGAGAGATCCATGGTGGTTTTAAGCATGCCAATGATTTTTGGATCAAATCCAATCTATTTTAAATATGGTAGAAAAGGCCACTGTATAATAAATAATAACCAGTGATTCCAGCAAAGTCAGCTATCCATAGAGGAATTGTAACATTGATTTATTCACTGTTGGGTTATAATAAAACATGATTTTTGTTTTTAGTTTGCCAAATATCCCAGTAAGTCTGTGATTAGTTAGCCAACAGCACCTACAAAGGGTGAAAGCCAGTATTACACTTGGGTTAAAGATTAGTCACAGAAAGCTCCCATTGGTCACTCCCACTGCCCAGTGATAGGCTAGAAGATTTAATCTCCTGGGCAGGACCATAGGTAGTGAGGGGAATAAGATGAGAGGGGTCATTCAATGAGAGAGGATCAGACCATCAAGAGATCTGAGCAGACCAGGACATAGAGGATTCATGCCATCTGAACGCAACCACGCCTAAAAGGAACACGCCCAGAGGCCATCTTGGTGACTATATTTGAAACCAGTTCTGATTTTTCTTTTTAAGCATATGGCTTATCACAGCACAAATATCTGAACGTTTGATTTATTGACCATTGTCTTTCTTAAGTTTATAGTCATTTATAGCCAAAGGGAGTGCGTTCTTCCAGTGCACAGGAATTACTCATTCCGCATATTTGATAAAACCCATTCAGTGGGTATATTTTTCTTTAGATTAACACAATCAATCGTTCAAGAATCGCTGACTGTGAATGCCATAACTTGTTTTGGATAAAAGCGCTAGATATTTCAAGCTACCTCCTCTAGATATTTTGATACTTTGCCGCAGCATGTGCAAGCCACACCTAGCCAAATTTAGGACGACTCAATAGATATCTTATTCCAAAATTATATGTATTTTACCCGCTTGCTCTGTGTAGTATCACAGGCCAGCGGAGGTTAAAGTGTAGACAGAGGGAAAATTCCTGTCATTTATAGTTCATTGCATAGCGATTGTGGGGCAACGCCCAGTCGTCAGATCCACTGAGTCATCCTAAATTTGTTATATTGAATGGTATAGCTGACATCAGCCAGTTTATTTTGGATAGCGCATTTTTGATTTTGGACTGCGCAATTTTGACTTTTGATAGCCACCATTTTGTTTTTGATAGCCACCATTTTGTTTTTGATAGCCACCATTTTGTTTTTGATAGCAGCCATTTTGATTTTGATAACAGCCATTTTGTTGTCGTTCAATTCATCCATTTTGTCTCCAGAGACCCTGTGGTAAATTGAGTAACAGGGCCGACGGCCATATTTGAGGAGTCACATCTATGCACTGTATTTGAATTGACTGCTAATTGGTTTAAGCCTTTTGTATTGGTGAATAAGTATAATAACATTTTGATGTTTTACTGAAATTATTATCCAGCTCATTGCTTATTATAAGAATGACCTTATGAGTTTTGTTTTATATCAAAAGTGCAATATTATATTGTTTTGATATTGTAATATTTATTCGATATTAAATTGATATTTTTATAAATTGGTCCACATTTATTTGCATGTTTAAACCAGTACTGTAAAACCTCGGAAAACAAGCTCACACAGTTAGGCGTATGTTTGTATTTTAGCTCCTCCTATTTTCCCAGGAGCATTACATTTACATTTTTGATTTTATATTTATTTTTTAACAATGAATACAAACATTGACAAAACGCCCGACAGTTCTGACATCACACTGTGCGAACCTTGTTGCATTGTGGGAAATAACAGCTGTTTACAACTGACAAAAAAGCAAGCAGCATCTCCTTCCACTGACATCACCTGCCAGCAGTAAAAATGGCACCATGTGATAAATGTCAGAATGTAAATCATGGAGAGGAAAGATTTTACAATGGGCTAACACTGATTAAATCATGTATACATAATTATTGTAAATATTAAGCACTTTTGTTCATTACATTATTTTCACTGAAGTTCCTCTTTAATTCTTGTAGATAGCATGCAATGGCAATCACACAATGCCTAACTAGTGTAGCCCATGTTTGCACTTATGATATCTCCACTGGAGATGCTTGGTGATCTCTGGAAATGTCTTATTTAATGATGCTTATATAGTTACATAGTTACATAGTTATTTTGGTTGAAAAAGGGACATACGTCCATCGAGTTCAACCAGTATAAAGTACAACACCAGCCTGCTCCCTCACATATCCCTTATAGTTTCTATCAATGTCTAAAAAGAAGCCTATTATCTCCATGATAATTATTTTCACATTTGCTTGCCACTGGTTAATCATATAACAGCTACTGTTTTGTAGTGTGCCTCTTTTTACACATGTCCCTCACAAAACTGTGCTTCAGAGTATCAAAGAACTAAAGATGTTCACTGTTTGTAGGAATAACATTTTTAAAACTGTGATTATAAAAAGTTTTTTGATAAAATATAAATACAGGAACCTGGCTATAGCCTGGATTGCTTTCTTTATTTTACTTTTTATTCAATTTTTATGCCAAGCAGAAGAAAAAAACATAAGTACAGGTGGTCCCCAGCTAACAAATGAGATAGGGACTGTAGGTTTCTTCTTAACCTGAATCCATTCTTAAAGGACCTCTGTCGCGAAAATCTTAAAATTTAAAATATATGTAAACTTATACATTGAAGAAGTATGTTTCTTCCAAAGTAAAATGAGCCATAAATTACTTTTCTCCTATGTTGCTGTCACTTACAGTAGGTAGTATTATTTTCAAAATGCACTTAGTGAATGGCAGTTGCTCCATCCAACTGACAAAAAAGTGTATGGTGAGCAGGGAGGCTGGTCAGCATCTTTGTATAAATCTTTTTCAGGGAGTGGCTTTATAAAGAATAAAGGTCATGCCAAGAATCCCCTATGGAGAGATGGACTAGCTCAAAACCTGTCAGTAATGTCAGATTTCTACTACTTACTGTAAATGCCCGCAACATAGGAGAGAAATAATTTATGGCTCATTTTACTCAGGAAAAACCGTACTTCTTATTTGTATGTGTTGTTAATGTTAAGATTTTTGCGACAATTCCTCTTTAAGTGTGAACACTGTTCCACCTCTATCAGCCTTGCCTTCTAGTGTTCCCCTCTGTGCCTCTATGTCTCCATCTATGCCTGTTTGTTCCCTTCAGTGCGTGTGTTCCCCCTCTGTCCCCTTCGGTGCCTCTCTGTCCCACTCTGTGGCTGTTTGTTCACCTCTGCTCCTCTGTCCCCTTTGTACCCGGTGTCCCCCCTGCGCCTTGTAGAGGTCCCCCTGCAGCAGCAGCAGGGTTGGACTCACCTTCCAGCACAAGTTCAGTGCTGTCCATATATCCAATCTGCTTTCTGCAGCCTCTAGTGCACTGCACCACTTCCTGTATGTCACATGACAGCAGGTGGCTGAGAGAGGAGGACGTCCAGCACTGGGTTCGGTTCGGAGGGGAGTTCAGCACTGCTGCGGGTGACACACGCAGGGACTCGCGGTAGTTTGAAGCTGCTCCTTCAAACTTCCCCCATGCGCAAATGCTAATGTGCCACAAAAGGTGACAAAATTGACACTCAAGTACTTAAAGCGGATCCGAGATGAAAAACTAACTATAACAAGTAACTTGTCTATATATCTTATCTAAAGTTTAGATATTTTACACAGCAAATCTAGCTGAAAACAGCTTTAATAGAAAATTATTATTTCTTCCTGTGATACAATGACAGCAGCCATTGTGTTTGTAAACATTACACAGAGGTAAGCTTATCTGTATCTTGATCACTCAGCCTGTGAAAAAAAACCTAATCCCCCCTTCTCCCTCCTCCCCTCTGCCTCTGAAATTAATGGTTAGTAACACCTCCTCCTCCTCCTGCCCAGACTGAGCTCCCATCAGCCCTTGCTACTGCCAAGGCTCTCTGAAAACCTGTGGGCGTGGTTTATTTAGTTTATAGGGAATTAGAGTATTAAAACAAAAACAAAAAAGTATTTGGCTTGAGGAATGCCCTATAAACAATAGGAAAGGTACACAATTATGCAATGAGTAAAAGTTCACCTCGGATCCACTTTAACAGAAAACTGTTTTAGGGGCCTTTCATACTGGCAAGGTGCTGCAATTTGTTTTTTTTGGTAACTCAATTTTTATTAGAGAGATCACAGAGTATATAAAAGGCTACAGCCACATTTTCCAGCAAGGCAAAAGCAAAAACTAATATCAAAAACAGACAAAAATGGAAATAAATTCAAGAATGTTACACAACCTTTCCATGAGATAATTACGTGTGATCCAGTTTTTAACATTTTTGACTGAACAAGAAAAACAAATAGACAGTCTATAATACAAGTCTGCATCCAATCCTCACAAGTACTAACGGACCCCACAATCAATGAAAGGAAGACATCAGTCACTCGGTAGCTCATGATTAATGTCCCAAAAGTCCCACACCTTAGAGAAATTAGTAGATGGTTCATCTGCAGTGCGGCATTTTACCGCAAACCTAATGCTAGAGCATCGAAAGTCTATGGGGCATATCACACTACATGCAAAACGTTGCGGCGGAATTAGCTAATCTAAAGCAACCACAAACCTACATTATCGTGCAACCTCTTCAGCGGACCAGAAGTCATGTAAGTCTATGGTTATGCACGAGTTTTAAAATAACCGCCGCAAGTTTTACACGTGGCGGAAGCGCATTTTAGCAATACACTTACGCTCATGTCATCAGATTCGTCCACAGGAAGTAAGCGTCAATTCATGCTTGGCCTGCTACCACACGGGAATTACTGCAGTGTGGAGTGGCCCCCAAGCTACACCGCAACCACACATATGCAATGTAAAACCGGCCTTAAAAAAAAAAAATCTAAATGTCAGAGGCCTCTGACGAAGCAGAAAGACCTGCGAAACGGCTGTCAGGCCGTCCTTTTGTACGCTCTAATGTTAACCTTGCTGTACCTGTTGGATTAAAATTTTCACTGAAGCTGCAGCCTGGTGCCAGACCAACTTTTCCTCTTGAATGTCGGATGCATGTTCTACTTGGTGGTGAGCACAGTCTATTAAGTCCACTAAGCCAACTGCTGAATATCCAGTAAGCTACGAGTGCCAGTCATCTTTGTATCTCCTGATCAGTACAGTCACCAGTGCTTTTAGAAGTATTACTATCAAAGTAATCTCTCAAAGTAAGCCTTCTCTGGGTTGGATTCTGTAGATCAGCGGAGGTCATGTAGCTAAACCTTGTGAATTCAAATGTTAATGTTAAATTTACCAAGTTCACCACCCCCTGTTTTAATGCATAGCAGTGCCTCTTACTTTGCATAGCATCCATCAAAATGCTCAATTCATCCTCGTTTTAATAGTATCAGCAGTTCTGGTTGCCTAAGAGCAGGTAAAATGAGTCTATTTTTTAGTAAAAAAAATAAATAACAAATATTTGTTTAACAAAACAAAAAGTTTGTAAAGTTAATATGACAAAAATAGTGTGCATACAATTGTGCAGATCAGATAGAAACCTGCACAGAAAAAAAATAACAACAAAAAAAAACAAACCTTTCTTTCTGTATGCTTAGACTAGATGTCTAAATGGATCAATGTGTCTAGTGTGCAGCATCTCCCCATTGCCCAGTTGAGCTATCAAGTGAGAAATGGAGAAATGCCGCACACCAAATGGACAACCATATAGAACTATGTAGATACTAAAAGGGGCCAAGCCTTTTCCCTAAAAACCTTCAAAAGTCAACAGCCACAGTGTGAGGGAAGAATATTCTTCTCTATTTGTGTGTAGGCTGTTTCATGTAAACTATTGTATGTGCACTATTTGTTCATTGTTTTGCCATTTACCTGTCTACTTCTCCCTACTTCTTAACAGTTCCACAGAATGTTTCTTGTTAACAGTACACTCTGGAATCATACTGGCACCGGTAGGTTCTGATCAATAAAAAAAAAGGTTCTATTGCAGCACTTATTAACATTAATTTAATAAAATGGTAAATGAATTACAAAACTGGAGGCAAGATCCAGCTGCTCTAAGCAAACTCATAATGGTTGGGCCGCTACATGCAGGAAGGCTTTGCTGTCCTTTGATGATGTCGGAGGTTGCAGCTGAGGTCCTTGGTATCTACTTAAGTGCCCACCAATAGCATTTTTTATGATAGGTGCATATTGCTATGAGCATGTGCTAACGGGTTACACAGTAAATACACAGTAGCCATAAGAAAGTACTAAAGGACTGCATGTGGTCCCCAGGTTGCAGGTTAAGCAACACGGTGCTTGAAGACCATTAACAGAAGAGAGTATGTTACCGGAACTGAACAATGAAAACGACAAAAAGAGTTTTTACTAAAATATATTTAATAAAAAAATTAAGACAGGATTCTACTATATGTTTTATGGCAGTGTTTCACTACACTAACTGGCCCATCATCAGTACGCTTGCTGTTTTGCATTAACCACTTAAAGAGAACCCGAGGTGGGATTTAATTATGTTAGTGGGGCACAGAGGCTGGTTTTCCACATTAACACCAGCCTCTGTTGCCCCATGGTGTGCCTCCAGGACCCCCCTGCGCGCCGCTATACCCCCGCAGTGCTAGCGACACACAGCGTGTCGCCAGCACAATGTTTACCTATGCCTGTCTGTTAGCGCCGCTCCCCCGCCTCCTCCGTATCGGCGCTACCCGCCCGCGTCACTTCCCTCCAATCAGCGGAAGGGAAAGGACGCGGGCGGGTAGCGCCGATACGGAGGAGGCAGGGGAGCGGCGCTAACAGACAGGCATAGGTAAACATTGTGCTGGCGACACGCTGTGTGTCGCTAGCACTGCGGGGGGTATAGCGGCGCGCAGGGGGGTTCTGGAGGCACACCATGAGGCAACAGAGGCTGGTGTTAGTGTGCACAACCAGCCTCTGTGCCCTACTAGCATAATTAAATCCCACCTCGGGTTCTCTTTAAGCTTTCTGGAAGTAGTTCCTGTAGCTAATGCCATCTGGAAGTAGGAGCTACGTCCAAAGGTAAAACTGCCGCAATGCACAATCGCGCAAGCACGCGCATGCCCACTGCACTACAGACGGGTGCAAGGAACCATCTGGTTTCTCTATCTGATCGGTGCCCCCCGAAGCTGCAATGATGGCTGTTACAAGAATAACAGCGATCATTGAAAAGTGCCGCCATACAGGAAGTAATTTACTTCCTGTAAATGCACGTGCCCGTGCATGCACATGCACGTGACCCCAGACATGCACCACTGATTGAGCAAAGGGTTCATATGATCCCTTGACCATTGTGGCTGCAGTGATTGTCCAAGGGATCATGTGATTCATTGGCCAATCAGTGTCCTCCCAGCAATCAATGAACACGGTTACTACTAGTAGCAGTGTTCATTGATGAAAAAGAAAAGTAGTAAAAAAAAGTTTAAAATGGTAAAAATAAAAAAACCCAGTTAAAATATTAATAATAATAATAATTATAATAATAATAATAAGCTTATATTTGAATGACGCCAGTAATAACAGTCTGCATTCATAAAAACAAGTAGCAATGTTAGGTAAAGCTTTGTTAAAAAGCACATGCAATTTAGCGAAATGCAAAATTGCACATAATGCATTTAAGGAGGAGCGGTTAGCCATACTATCTCAGAAAAAAAACAACACATATATAAATAGATAAATACTTTCTCTACTTTTATTTATTGCACTGTCCACGTTTTTATTTTAGTGATTTTTCTATAGTAAAAAAAAGAGAAAATCCTTCTTAGGATTTTCCATCTTAGCTGTGTCTATTTTGAAGCCAATGCTGATGTCATTTCCTCCCTTACTCTTCTCTGCCTGATTGTGTATGCATTGCCTGCCCTCCTCCCAGTCTTCAGACACTCCCATCCAGCTCTCAGTGATTTTCTCAGCTTTTCAGCATGAGAAATATTGGCCAATCGGAGAGGAACAGAGATGTGGGAGGGGAAAACGGGAGGGAGAGAGGCTTCAACCAATCAGGCTGCATTAGTTATGTCTGAGGGGGGGAAAAAAAAAAGAAAACCAAGCATGCATTGCTCTCCTTTGTGTGACAGATGTACCAACTAAGAGCTAGGGAAACTGGGAAATTATGTTTTATGGATAAAAAAAATAAGAGTGATTTTTAACTTTTGGATTGCCTGGTTAGCATCCTTATTACTTGTTTACCAGATAAAAATAAATAATAGATTTTTTATTTTATGCCCGACAGTTAAGTTAGCCATACACTGGTCGATTTGCCATCAGATTCGACCAACAGATAGATCCCTCTCTGATCGAATCTGATCAGAGAGGGATCGTATGGCTGCCTTTACTGCAAACAGATTGTGAACCGATTTCAGCCTGAAACCGTTCACAATCTGTGGTGGTGGTGCTGCCGCCGCTTCCCTCCGCTCTGGTCTCCGGGTCCGGCGTGCTTCACTTCTTCCTGTCTGGGGGAAGTTTAAACAGTAGAGCGCCCTCTACTGTTTAAACTTCCTGCCGGGACAGGAAGTTCAGTGAAGCCAGCCGGAGACCAGACCAGAGCGGAGAAGAAGACAGCAGAGACCGGGGGAGTCGCGCCGGCGGAGCAGGTAATGTATTGCAGCTGTATTGCGTCGGTCGTCGGGCACTCGAACGCCGCTAGCGACGCGCTCCCTACCCGCGGGCGATCCACAGTAATTTCCCGCACGGATCGATTGACGGGAGGAAATAGATCAAAATTTAGCGTTAACGGCTGGGAATCGGCCTAGTGTATGGCCAGCTTTACACTTTAAATTTGTTTTCCGGGAGGCAATTCCCACGAGTAAAAAAACCTGATTCCCTGCTGCATGAAATCGTAATGTGCATACAATTCCCATAGGCTGCTAGCAGGTGCCGGCAGTCTATGGTGGATGACGTATGAGCAACTGACACTAGAAATTGACTGTGGGAAACCGCCAGTGTTTTCTACAGACACAAGAGTGGCCACTGTTTAACTGCATCTCTCTCACAGCAGTTCTCCGTTACCTCACATTTGTGTTCTCAGGTGACAGGAGCTGCTGCGAGGGGTCACCTAGACTTGGATGCAGTGCACACTGATAAATTTGGGTGCCACCATAGGCATCAATGTAAAACACTGCTAATATTGGCTATAACAGTAATTTGGGTGCAAAAATGTTCTGATAAAATAGTGACTGAGGAGACCGCACACTATAGAAACTGCTGCTGTGAATATAGCCTCTATAAAATACAAAAATAGCGGGCGCCACGACGCCCTCTATTTATAGCTTGCAGTTTATATAGTGGACGGTTTTGGTGCCCATTATTTTATCGGGCGACTCTTGCACCCAAATTTATTTTTATAGCTGCTATTAGCAGCGTTTTACATGGGTGCCTATGGTGGCACCCACTAGTGTTAGGTATAGATTGGGCAGGATTAGTATTAGGAGTCTGTGTGGAGTGGATGGGGTTAGGCATAGGTAGGGGAAGGTTAGCATTAAGCATAAACAGAGCGTATCTATAATCGCACCATGAGGAAAAATTAATGCAAAAATGGTGGTAATGGGCATGAAATAATGGTAGTCGAATATCAGTAATTTTACCAATATTCTATTATCCACTATAGTAGAAAATCTGTAATTTAACCGATATTCTGCTATCACCCACTAAACCATAACTCTCACCTGAACCCTTCGCTAACTCTGCCTTAACCACCCACGACCTACTCCTAACACGAACTAGTCCCTATATAAAAGAACTGAAAAAAAAGACATAGGCATACCTTGACAATAATGGATTGCTGTGCATCCAATTTGTTATCAAATTACCTATATGTGACCTTATTTTAATCATAATGAGTTGTAGAATAAATGTTGATTTGTTTTATAGTTTGGGCCAGTGTCACATAAAAAATAGGTAGGGACAAACTCAATCCATCATAAAACAAATATAATTTTTAAAATTATGATCAAACTTGGGAAAGTTTCAGCAAAACTACACAAGTCTGTAGCTTACAAAATACCCACTTTTGAATAGCCCTGGTTGTTAGCTTTCCATAATAGTGACATTTGTGGCCTTTTTTTATGTCCTGACTCTTCTGGGGCAATGCAAACAGAGAATGGCGCTGTAACAATTAGTGCAAAAAATGGCCTACAAAAAAGTCATAGGTTCACCTTGAGAATAATGGATTGCTGTGCATCCAGTTGGTTCTCAAATTACGTATATGTGACCTTTTAATCATAATGAGTTGTAGAATAATTTTTGGTGTCCCATAGCTTGAGCCTTGTCACGTAAAAAATAGGTATTGACAAACTCAAACCATTATGAGAAAAAAAATTGTCATTTTTAAAGTTATGATCAAACTTGGGAAAGTTTCAGCAAAATTACATGAGTCGATAGCTTACAAAAAAACTCACTTTTGAATAACCCTGGTGGTGCCTTTCCATAATGGTGATATTTGTGGCCTTTTTCTGCTGTCCAGACTGTTCTGGGGCTATGCAAGCAAAGTATGCTAGATGCCCAGATAGTTAGATTACATGCATGGGGTATTCTTTAAACCGTTACAAGTTGTAAAATAGATTTTTTGGGGGGGGGAGGTTGGGTTGAAGCCTATGTCTTGTGAATTACTTTTAGTAACAGACTGAATCAAAAGCAATCATTCAAGCAGAGTTTCACTTACCTGGGCTGCATGGGGCAGCCATCCTGTGCCCTCGTAGTCACTCACTGCTTCTCCAGTCCCTCGCCGCCAGCTAGTTTCATTTTGCTGACCTCGGGGTCGGTGGGCCGCATTGTGTACATTTTTACGCATTTCTGCTGGTGCAGGAACAGTAACATATACATTTTTATGCGTTACTGGTTCAACGTGTAAAAATGTACGCGTTGAACCAGTAACGCATAAAAACGTATGTGTTAATGTTCATGCACCAGCGGGAATGCGTAAAAATGTACGCAATGTGGCCCGCCGTCCCCGAGGTCGGCAAAAACTAAACTAGCTGGCTGCGAGACCCTAGAGCAGCAGTGAGTGACTATGAGGGCACAGGATGGCTGCATGGGGCTGGTAGAAGCCCAGGTAAGTGAAACTTTTTTTTTTTTGCCTGACAGTTACTTTAAGGACTTTTTTTTAATATGTATGCCATGAACGTATATTATTGTTATTTATTTTTGCAAATAACTGCTTGTAATTATTGCTAGAGTACAATGTGAAAACAAGAAACGCAACACATAAAAAAATACACCTTTACTTCCAAATAAAATATTAGCCCCATACATTGCACCAGGGACATAATTTAAAGGTTGTGGTTACCAGGAAAAATGGGCAATTAAAATTTGCAGGTTTTATGTACGGTAGCATTGTTTATTGTAAAACCATAGTGGATGGAATTGGAGAAAGTGTATTTTTTATGGTTTTCCTTGTTTTTCCCTTTGAAATGCATCGAAAATAAAAGCAATTACTGAAAACAAATACCACCCCCAAAAAGCCTAATTGGTAGCAAAAAAACAAGATATGGATCATTTAGATGTGATGAGTAGTGATAAACTTATTGACAAATGAATGGGATGAGCAAAGAAATGTGAAAATTGCTCAGATGCATAAGGTGAAAAATACACTAAAGTGGTTAAAGCGGATCCGAGATGAAAAACTAACTATAACAAGTAACTTGTCTATTATATCTTATCTAAAGTTTAGATAGTTTACACAGCAAATCTAGCTGCAAACAGCTTCAACAGAATATGATTGATTCTTCCTGTGATACAATGACAGCGGCCATGTTCTGTTTGTAAACATTACACACAGGCAAGCTGATCTGCATCTCCAGCCCTCAGCCTGTGAAAACCTAATTGCCCCTCCTCCCCTCTGCCTCTGAAATCTTTGGCTAGTAACACCTCCCCCTCCTCCTGCCCAGACTGAGCTCCCATAAGCCCTTGCTACTGTCTGAAAATGCCAAGGCACTCTGAAAAGCTGTGGGCGAGGCTTGTTTAGTTTATAGGGAATTAGAGTATTTAAACAAAAACAAAAAAGTATTTGGCTTGAGGAATGCCCAATAAATTATATGAAATGAACACAATTATGCAATGAGTAAAAGTTTATCTCGGATCCACTTTTAAAGCGAAGTCACACAAAACTCACACCACAGTATTTTTTAAAATAATAAATACCTAAGTGTTTTTAATGTAAACTGGCAAGCATAAGTATTAAATGTTGCGGTCAACGGATTAGTCTATTTTGAAAATGAGTTTCTGCTTTGTGCAGCAAGGATAACCCTGGATATTCTGTATTTCTAACTCAGTATTGACAGTATTATTGCCTTGGTTACAAAGAGGTGTAAATTCATCTTACTGATCCTTTTCCAAAGGGAATATCTCTGGAACTGATTAACCAAATATGAAATTGTGTAAATGATTACCTCCATATATCTTTACTTTAAAAAATCCAGCAAGTTTTACACTTCTATCTGCCCAGTACAAGTTAAAAATACTGTTGTGATTTATTGTAAAAAATAAATAAATACTGTAGTTTGACATTCACGCATGTAAAACAAAATAAGAAAACCAAAATAAGATCTGCTATTAATTCTTCCAACTGTCTGGTTTGGCTCATGCTCAGTACAGAAGGCGAGATTGCAGTGCAACATCCGATCAAAAGAAAGAATAATTGGCTTCAGTCTACATTTCCTGCAGGACCTCTACATTAGCAGATGTGTACATATAAAAGTAACCACTGGTAAAAAAGGAGCCAGATAGAGCATTATTCTAGTTTAGCAGCTGCTAAAGTGGATGCCAGGAAAAGTGGTACAAGATCGGTAATGCTAAGTTTTACCAGAGCAGCAACAATTTACTCAAGTGGTAATAAAGCCGCTTATTAGGTCCGCTGTAAAACTGCAAATGCTATTTAGAACCGCTGTATTTACTTAAAGAGGAACTCTAGTGAAAATAATGTAATAAAAAAAAAGTGCTTCATTTTTTACAATAATTATGTATAAAATGATTTAGTCAGTGTTTGCCCATTGTAAAATCTTTCAAATCCTTGATTTATTACATGGTGACATTTTTACTGTTGGCAGGTGATGTAGCTGCTGCATGCTTTTTTTGGCAGTTGGAAACAGCTGTAAACAGCCATTTCTCACAATGCAGCAAGGTTCACAGACAGGAAACTGCCAAGAGTACTTACTCAGTTTCTTGTGGGAGGGGTTTCACCACTGTATCAGTCATACAGCGTCCCCTGATGGTCTGTTTGTGAAAAGGAATAGATTTCTCATGTAAAAGGGGGAATCAGCTACTGATTGGGATAAAGTTCAATTCTTGGTCGGAGTTTCTCTTTAAAGGACCACTATCACAAAAAATGACTGTAAAATGTAAAATACATGAAAACAAATAAAAAGTACATTTCTCCCATGAAGGTGCTAAAATACTTTCTCCTATGTTGCTGTCACTTACAGTAGGTGGTAGAAATCTTACAGAACAGAGGTTTTGGACTAGCCCCTATCCTCATTGGGAATGCTCAAGGTTTTCTTTATTTTCAAAAGCACTTCATGAATGGCAATTGCTCAGTCCAACTGTCAGGATAGTTTACAAACAGGTAGGCGTGCTGTCTGCATCTTTGTATAGGTCCTTTCAGGAAATGGTTTTGTAAAGAACAAATTAAATACTGAGAATCCCCATGAAGTGATGGACTAGTAAAAAAAACAAGGAGATTTCCAGGACAGCAACATAGCAGCAAATGTATTGCTCATTTGACTTTGGGAGAAACCTACTTTTTATGTATACAGTATGTGTTTACATATATTTAAAATTTTTCGTGATGGTGGTCCTTTAAAGAGACTCTTTAATAAAAAAAAAAAAAGTTCCCCTTGGGGTACTCACCTTGGTAGGGGGAAGCCTCTGGATCCTATCGAGGCTTCCCCGTTCTCCTTCATCCCATGGTGGTCTCCCTGCAGCCCACTGATTACACATCTGACAATTTGTCACGCTGTGCAATATTTACCTTTCCCTGTTCCAGCAGGGGCGCTATTGCGCCTCTTGGCTCAGAAATAGCCGATCTCAGTCGGTCCGCTTTACTGCACAGGCACAGAAGACTTGCACCTGCGCAGTAGTGCGGACCTGACTGGGGTCGGCTATATCCACCTATTTCTGAGCCAGTGCCTGCGCTGGACACAGAAAGGTAAATATTTACAACCCGCTGTTCGGAGGGGCACGAAGGGGCACAGCAAGACCACCGTGGAACACAGGAGGACTGGGGAAGCCTCAATACGTTCCAGAGGCTTCCCCCTCCTGAGGTGAGTAACCCCCCAGGGGAATTTTTTAATGTTACAGATCTAAGCAGATGTAAAGAATTTACTTAGAGCTGCTATAAAGCCTTAACCGTTAATTCAAACCACTGTATTTGCCTCAAACAACTTAGAAAAGGTGCCCAAAATGATCTTGAATGGTTATTTGTTGCAATTGTGCACAGACCTTTAGTTTCATTTTATCATGCAATTATCAGTCAATGACCTGTGGGATGATTGCCACTGGAGCTGCATTGCTGACCACAATCAATAACATCTTAGTAGCAGAGAGAAAAGGGTATTGGGGGGGTCAGGTCATGGATCAGTGCTAGGGTAGTGAAAGCCGTTTACAAGCTGGGAAACGCTCCATCTCATTGCAGCTTTCAGTTTCCTGAAGAAATCTTGGGTCATCTGACTTTTTTTTTTTTTTTTTGCAAAAGTGATTTCTCTGGAAAGACTTCACCAAATATGAAAACTGAAAACGTTATCAGCAGTAGTATATGCATTCTATTCACCTTTATTAAAGGCAAGGAGAAGAATAAAACTACAAAGTATATTATTCTGAAATTACCAATCAAAAAAAAAATATTCTGCTAATTTGAGAGCATGTAAGGGATGTCTTTGAGATGCTTTATTCTGCAAACAGACTCCTTTAAAAAAAAACAAAAAAAACCCCAGCCTTAGTTTTACAAAAACTGATTATTACTACTAGAAATATTTTATTATACTATGGTTGCCATATTTTGCACATCAGGCCTCTGGTCTGACATTACTACTAATACACTATGTGATTTTGATAGCATTTGTGTACATGTGGGTACAAACAAAAGTTGTTTGAAAGCATGAAAAGTAAATCATTGTTGCAGAAATACTCACGTGGCATTATTCCTTGATTCACTAATTCCTCTCGTGTCCTCCTCTGCTGGAGCTTCAGCTGCAGGACTACAGAAAAGGCAAAGTCTTAAAACAAAGCCATATTCAGCCTGTTACACACTCAAACCGCTCATCGCTTTCTGAACATAATGCTAGTTTTAGAAGTTACTTTCCCCACCCTCTCAGATAGCAGAAGTGGATCCCAGTAGCATTGCAGTTTCCGTCACTGTGGGTAATGGAGGAAGTTGCTAGTGGTGTTGTAAAGAAAGATAACGTAAAAATATATTTACAACTGCACAATGCTTCTGATACAAAAATGTGATCAGTTTGATAAAAAAGTAATACTGTAGATGCACAAAGGTATTTTTATGATTTGAACTAAAAAAAAGTTAAGGAAGTGCAGAAAAAGATTACATGTAGAAAAAGTACAGATCAAAATGTAGCCTTTCATCTCTCTTAGTTCCAGACATCACTGTAATACTGTCATAATTTACCCCCAAACTGGAAATAACTGGAGAACAAAAAACATTCTGCAATACTAAAATTACATTTTTTTTTGTAACTCAATTTTTATTGAAAAGTTTTAGAATCATAACATTTTCCAACAGGAAGCATATAGGTACATTATGTGGAGGCAATTAGACAAAATTAAAATGTTACATATACAGTCTTGATAGAATGTTATATCCGAGACCTCAGTAGTCCGAAGGCTAATGATAGATAACAGAGCAATAGGCCATAGGCCTTATAACCTCACATCAATATTGCTAATAAGTTATACAGGTTAGAATATTGTACAAATAAGAGAAAAGAACGGAAAACAAAAGAAAGAGAAAAACAAACCTAATCAGACAATGTCACTTTAACATTAAGTAAGTCCCTACTAGGCACCCAAGCATTACCCACGTTTTCTCCTTACTGCAATCTTAATTCCCCCCAAGACTCTCCATGCTTTGCTTCCTCCAAAAAAAGAAGAATTATCCAACTGCTCCTAGGCAACAGTATTATAAACATTATCCTATGGAAGAAGCAGCTTCCAATAATGGCAACTCATAATTTATATCCCAGAAATCACATACCTTAGAGAATATATTGTTTTGTTCATGGGACAAATGTATCAGATATTTCATGGTTCTTACGAAACGAATCCTCTGAACAACTTCTTGGATGGTAGGGTATGTCTTGTTTTTTCCAATTAGAAGCTATTTTCACTCTAGCTGCTGTGAGAATATGGTTTATCATCTTAATGGTGTGTTTACGGCAACCCTGAGGTGATTTACCCAGTATGAAAACCCAAGGATCTAATGGAAGATTCTTCTTAACAACCTGTCTGAGAAGATCTTTAATTTGATTCCAAAAAAATTGAATCTGTGGACAGAACCAGAAAATGTGAGACAAAGTGCCCACCTCTCCACAGTCTCTCCAGCACAAGTTTGAAGCTTGTGGGTAAACTTTGCTCAACTTGTGCGGGGTGAGATACCACTTAAACATAAACTTATACATGTTTTCCTTTGTCCGGGAACACAGTGATGTTTTTGTTGCATTAGCCCAAATCTTCTCCCAATCTTCTAAGGCTAAACTAGTCTGCATCTCTGATTCCCAAAATATCATATAGGGGTGCTTAAAGTTTTCCTCAGTTGGGATAGAAAAAATAGAATATATGTTAGATATTAGGTGGGGAGGTATTTCCGGCTCTAATGCTATTGTTTCACAGCTTGTCAATGGGGAGAAGGAATTTTGTCCTACCAGGGCCAGGGAAAATGAGCTAAGTTGAAGATATGATAAGAAGTGGTCTCCAGTCAGTGAGAACCTTTCACAGAATTCACTAAAGGAGAGAAGTCTCCTAGTAAGTGGGTCACAAACATCTCTCATAGAGGATATATTATTATCCTTGATACAAGGAAGACTCGGAAGAAGGAGATTTTGCGGACATCTAGTAAGCATGGATCGTGGAGCTTGTAGCTTAGATATGAATCAGATCTTCCTCCACAAGGATAGGGTAAAGTTCACTGATCCTAAACAGTATTTTTCCAAGTCTCCGTTGTCCTTATTAGACCATAGAAGGGAAGTCAAAGTATTAGGTGACACCAGTGCTTCTTCTAATTCTACCCATCTTGGTTTTGGCCCAGAAAAAGACCACTGAATGACCTAACGCAGATGAGCCGCATAATAATAGTTTCGTAAGCTAGGTACTGCTAGTCCTCCTCTCGATGTATCTGATTCCATAACTGATCTGGAGACTCTGGGACATTTGTTTGACCAGAGAAATCGGTACATTGTTTTCTGAAAGAGTATTAATTGGGATCTGGGAATTTCGATTGGGAGAGTCTTGCATCAATAAAGAAGTCTCAGAATAGCATTCATCTTGAGGGTATAAATACAACCATACCAAGATAAATTGTATGTATTCCATTCCGCTAGCTTTTTAGGAGAGAAATTATATTCATAAAGTTTTCTATAAGTGGTACCCAAATTTATCCCTAAATATTTTATATAATCTATCTTCCATTTAAAAGGAAAGTGGGATTTCAGAGAGTCAAGCACATCAGGGGGAATGGATATGGGTAAAGCCTCAGTTTTGTTTTTTTTTTAATAAAAGGGGCAGTTTAGTGAAAATTATTATTATTAACCATTAATTACATCAGTTATTTAAAATAAAGAGCATATGTTTCTCCATAGACCTTGTGTTTAAAAAAAAGTAGATATCACGTAGCCTCCCTGGCGTTCTATTTCCCCAGGATTTCCGTGCAAAAAGTGGTTCAATTAATTTCCAATAATTGTCAACCTTTTTTTTTTTTTTTTTTGCAATCATTTTTTTTTAAATATTGAATTCAATACAGGTTATTGTATTGAATTAAACTAAAAAAAAGTGTTTACTGTGAGATGTTGATGACACTGTGTGACCCTGGTGTCATCAACGCTGATCGCCGGGGGACATGAAGCAAAATCTGCCAAGGGACATGGAAGAAGGCACCGAGGAAGCTATCAGAGGTACGCAACGAGGGATCAGCACGCCAATGGTGAATATAAGACCCAGATGTGTAGCCAGGTATATAGTTTTGCCAGATGTATAGGTAGGCAGATATTTTACCAAATGTATAGGTAGGCAGATATTTAGCCAGAAGTATAGGTAGCTAGATGTTTTACCAGATGTATAGGTAGCCAGATGTTTTACCAGATGAATAGGTAGCCAGTTATTTAGCCAGATGTATAGGTAGCGAGATGTTTTACCAGATGTATAGGTAGGCAGATATTTAGCCAGAAGTATAGGTAGCCAGATGTTTTACCAGATGTATAGGTAGCCAGATGTTTTACCAGATGTATAGGTAGCCAGTTATTTAGCCAGATGTATAGGTAGCGAGATGTTTTACCAGATGTATAGGTAGGCAGATATTTAGCCAGAAGTATAGGTAGCCAGATGTTTTACCAGATGTATAGGTAGCCAGTTATTTAGCCAGATGTATAGGTAGCCAGATGTTTTACCAGATGTATAGGTAGCCAGTTATTTAGCCAGATGTATAGGTAGCCAGGTGTCCCCCCTCGCCCCCCCCCCCCCCGATCCCCCACCCCCCAGTCTCCTCCAGCCCCGATTTACTAACCCGAGGGCTGTCTCCTGCGGCGGCTTCTGTGCAGGTGAGGGGGGGGGATCCCTCTTCCTTGTGGGCTGGTGGCTGGTCGGGGATTCCCCCTTCTGCACAGGGGGGGGGGGGAATCCCCCTTCTATGCGGGCTGGTGGCCGGGTGTCTCCTTTCTGCGCAGGGGGGGGGGGATTCCCCTTCTATGTGGGCTGGTGGCCGGGTGTCTCCCTTCTGCGCAGGGGGGGGGGGGGGGGGAGATCCCCCTTCTATGTGGGCTGGTGGCCGGGTGTCTCCCTTCTGCGCAGGGTGGGGGGGGAGATCCCCCTTCTATGTGGGCTGGTGGCCGGGTGTCTCCCTTCTGTGCAGGGGGGGAGATCCCCCTTCTATGCGGGCTGGTGGCCGGGTGTCTCCCTTCTGCGCAGGGGGGGGGGGGAGATCCCCTTCTATGCGGGCTGTTCGGGGACTCCCCCTTCTGTGTGTGGGGGGGTCCCCTTCTGTGCGGGCTGGCTGGGGGTGGCTCTTCCCTCTTCCTCCCTCCGGATCCCACATGCGTCCCCCCGTACCCCCCCCCCTCCTGATCTCCTATCCTCCCCAGTATCCAGCCCTACACTACTCACCCGAGGGCTGTCTCCTGCGCCGGCCGCGATTGGCACCCTCCTCCTCCATCACTGAAGTCTCGGTTCTGTGTAACTACAGTACGAGGCTTGGTGACGTCACCAAGCCGCGTACTGTAATTACACAGACCGGGACTTCAGCGATGGAGGAGGAGGGTGCCAATCGCGGCCGGCGCAGGAGACAGCCCTCGGGTGAGTAGTGCAGGGCTGGATACCGGGGAGGATAAGAGATCAGGAGGGGGGGGGTACGGGGGGACGCACGTGGGATCCGGAGGGAGGAAGAGGGAAGAGCCACCCCCAGCCAGCCCGCACAGAAGGGGACCCCCCCACACACAGAAGGAGGAGTCCCCGAACAGCCCGCATAGAGGGGGATCTCCCCCCCCCTGCGCAGAAGGGAGACACCCGGCCACCAGCCCGCATAGGAGGGGGATCTTCCCCCCCCCCTTCGCAAAAGGGAGACACCCGGCCACCAGCCCGCATAGAAGGGGGATCTCCCCCCCTGCACAGAAGGGAGACACCCGGCCACCAGCCCACATAGAAGGGGAATCTCCCCCCCTGCACAGAAGGGAGACACCCGGCCACCCCCTCCGCACAGAAGGGGGAATCCCTGCCCGCACGCACTTTCTCTGCCCGCCGGCTGCACAGGGATTCCCCAGAGTGGCTGGATGCTAGTTCTGCACGCTGGGGGTAGCACAGATCGCTACCCACAGCGTGCTGACAGGCATCCAGCCACTCTGGGGAATCCCTCTGATGAGGGAAAAGTGGAGCCGGCGGTGCAGAGAAACAGGAAATCTCCCTGGCAGTATTGATGAGCCCAGCTCGTCATTACCACTTTCAGCATGTTTCTGCTGGACGAGCCAGGCTCGTCATTACCTCCAGGGTGGTTAAAGCAGAATATAACCCTGCATTTCAACTTTGCTCTAAAACATTATTTACAGCATATTATATGCAACCAGCATTTTTTTTTACTAGACCAGCATTGGAAGGGTTACACACAGAGCTTTAAAGAGAACCCGAGGTGTGTTTGAAGAATGTGATCTGAATACAGAGGCTGGAACTGCCTATACAGCCCAGCCTCTGTTGGTATTCCAAACCCCCCTAATGTCTCTGAAATCAGACATAGATCACAACTGCGCTGTGCCGCTGTGTTTACATCTGTAGTGTCCATCTCGGCTGCTCCCCGCCTCCTGCAGAGCTCTGGTCCCTGCTCCCCTCCCTTCCCTCTAATCAGCGAGGAGGGAAGCGAGGCAAGCGGGGACTGAAGTTCTGCAAGAGGTGGAGAGAGCAGCAGACTGACACTATAGAGAAAAACACAGCCGCTGCGACACGCTGTGTGTCGACAGCACGGCTGTGATTTATCAGGGATTGCAGAGTGCAGGGGGACCTTAGGGGGGTTTGGAATACCAGCAGAGGCTGGGCTGTATAGGGAGATCCAGCCTCACTATGCAGATCACATTGTTCAAACCCAGCTCGGGTTCTCTTTAACGTTCCGTGGAGAGAAATGCTGCTGCATCCGAAGTTTAGATAGATACAAGTAAACACAATGTAACAAGTGTGGAATGTTTACTACACTGACTGTGCAGGAGCTTCCGGACACAGAGAGAGAGTGAGTCACATTCCTCACTTGTTACCTTGTGTTTACTTAAATGTATCTATCTAAACTTCGGCTGTGGCAGTATTTCTCTCCACGGAACTTTAAAGCTCTGTGTGTAACCCTTCCAATGCTGGTCTAGTAAAAAAAAAAAAATGCTGGCTGCATATAATATGCTATAAATAATGTTTTAGAGCAAAGTTGAAATGCAGGGTTATATTCCGCTTTAATTCTGCTTTCCAGAGAGCTGAGCTGCTTAATTAGCATACTATGTGACGGGACAGACGGACTTCACTAATAGCAGACATTCCAGACGATTTATAACACTGACTCACACACCACAGAGAGCTGCTGTTCTCACATGTAACTAGGTAAGTAAATAGATAAAGCAGGCTGCTAATTAGTTACTAAGGTAGCAGCCTGTTTGTTTATTTACTTAGCTAGTTCCAGAGAACAGCACGGCTCTCTGTAGTGTGCGAGTCAGCCGTTATAAATCAGCTGCAGTGCCTGGTATCAGTGAAGTCCGTCGCATAGTATGGTAATTAAGGAGCTCAGCTCTCTGGAAAGCAGAATTAAGTGATATCATCTACTTTTTTTTAACACAAGGTCTATGTAGAAACATATGCTCTTTATTTTAAATAACTGATATGTGATTAATGGTAAATAATAATTTTCACTAAACTGCCCCTTTAAGCTTAAACCCTGAAAAAGCTTCAAATTGTGATATTCGCGCCATCAGGTTCGGGAGGGAAATTTGTGGTTGGGTTAGGGATAATAAGATATCATCAGCAAAAAGTGAGATAACATATTCTTGACCTCCGATAGAGACCCGCTTGATATCAAGACTATCTCGGATCGCCATAGCCAGGGGCTCAATAGATAGGGCAAAAAGTAAGGGTGAAAGCGGACACCCTTGGCGAGTCCAATTGTTCAAGGTGATGAAGCCATAGGGACTTTAACCGTTGCCTCAAGGTTGCCATAAAGATCCCTCACAGAATGAAGAAACTTTCCTTCAAAGCCAAAACAGCCCAGCACCTCGAACAGGTATGACCACAGGAGTCTGTCGAAGGCCTTCTCCGCATCCAAACTAAGGAGCAGAGAAGGCCTCCGACAGACCCCCAACCAGTCTATTATATCTATCGCCCTCATTGTGTTATCTCCCGCCTGCCTTTGCAAAATGAAACCCACCTGATCACCATGTATCAAATTGGGGAGTAGAGGGTTTAACCTATTAGCTAGGATCTCGGAAAAAAATATTCAAATCAGAGAGATTGGTCTATAATTGCAAGCATCTTGGGGGTCTTTACCCTCTTTATGAATCATGGTGATCAGGGAGCGCTTCATGTCAGTTGGGATTGAAGAATCCTCCATAAAAGAGTTGAACATAGACACCATATGTGGGAGAAGGGCCCCTAAAAATCTTTTATAATAAGCGTAAGAAAGCCCATCTGGACTGGGAGTTTTCTTCAATGGGAGAGATTTTATCACTAGACTAATCTCCTCAAGGCTAATTGGTTCATCAAGTTACTTGCGTTGATCTTCATTAAGTCTAGGAAACTTTAATTTGTGTAAAAATTCATTCATCCTATGATTGGTGAAAGCACTGTCTGCGTCACTAGTCAGGTTATATAGGCTTCTATAGTAATCTTGAAAGACTTTAGAGATATGATTTGGATCAGCAGACAGTATCCCTCTATTGTTCCTAACAGCATAGATTGATCTCTGATTTTTGAATTTTCTTAAATTTTCTAGCTAGCAATGTATGAGGTTTGTTTTCTTTCTCATAAAATAATTGCCCAGTCCAGGATAGTGCCTTCTCCGCTTTGCGAGATTGTAAGTCAAAAACCTTAGCTTTAGCTTGACTGCCATTTCGTAAAGTTAGTGTTTGTAGGGTGTGATCTATATCGACTCTCTTCTTGCTGCAATTGGGATTTATACCAATTCAATAAGGCAACATAATTTTGCTTCTTACGGGAAGCCTCTTTAATAAAACATCCCCGTATGAAGGCCTTGTGGGCCTCCCACAGAGTAGACACTTGAGAGACCGTGCCTTTATTAAGGCAGAAATATTCAATGAGGGATTGTAATATAGAGTGACAAATCTCTTCATCTTTAAGCAAAGTTTTGTTGAGTCTCCAGTGAAACGTACCTTTTGGTTGACTCTTGAATATAGAAAGGGTAATAGGGGCCTGGTCCGACCAGGTGATCAGGTATATCTCGGAACTAATGAGTCTACTAATAAATGTCTTTGAGGCCAGAAAATAATCCAGCCTGCTAAATGAGGAATGAGGGTTGGAGTAAAATGTGAACTGCTTAGAAAAAGGATGTTGAATCCTCCATTAATCAACCAAATGATGTTGCCTTACCCACCTTCTAAATTCTCTAGATCAGGGCTTTTCAAACTTTTCAGAAATTGTACCACTTTTATCGCATGAAAATTTTAAAGTACCACCAGTGATTTCGTAAGATGTCAACAAATCAATAAGTGAAAAAAAAAAAAAGGATAAAGTATGTACTATTATTATTATTATTATTTATTGTATTTTTAAAGTGCCAACATATTACGCAGGGCTGGCCAATGATTAAGGATACATACAGTGTTAACCAATATTATATTTGTGCCTGTGCTTACTGTCATGATATCGCAGCTAGTTATGATGTTGGGATAATATAGAAGCCATATTTTCCCATTTTTATGTCTGCTGTGTATTATGTCAGGTGTGTATGTCGGCTAAAGCCAGGCTGGCTTTGGGGGAAGCTATGATTGTCTGTATAACAGGATGAAGTACTTTGAGTCTGTATTCAGTCCCCGGGAAGATGGAAGCCGCTAATGTGACTGTCTGTGAAACTACATTTGCATTCAGTTCCTCTGGGTACAGGTAATTACATAAAAACGTCCGCCTTTTGTCCTGCATCCTGCAAAGGTGTTGCATTGCTTTGAACATTGTGTATATGTAAACAAGCCCAAAATACAATCCAGACTAAATGAGGCTAGACAGTTGGAAGCTAACACAGGAACGTTTGAAGTTTACATATGACAGCGTGCTGGAAGTGTTTTGAAATCTCTGAAAGATCAAAAGTGTGACAGGAAAAACCTTTGAAGTTTGCACATCACAGGATAGGACAAGCATTCTGTGCAAACCTTCAGACGCAGGTTGGACTTGTACCCCCAGGCCCCAAATGGGCCTATAAGAACCCGCACAGGTCCTTCACAACTGGTAGCTCCTCGGAGATAGCAAAGACGCTAGAGCTGCCCCAACTACTGGTCGGAAGCTGCATTCTCCCACAAACAACGCTCTGTATACGCTGGTAACGTTTATTTCCCGTTTTATTTTATGCAACCTATCTTGTGTGTACCTTTGTAACTTTTATTTTGTTATTTGTACTTTGTTTTTGTAAATCTTTTGTATATATTATTTTCTGCATTGTTCCACTTTTTTCTGGAATATTAAATCGTTATTTAATAAGTTTGACTTCTGCTGTACTAAGCTAACGCTCATAGCCTAGAGGACACTGCAGTGTAACTTGCATTACAAAGTCAGTGCCTGATTGTGCCTTGCTACTGTACGCCTGTACTGTGTGTGTGTACGTGGCGTTCCCATATTCGGCCTAAAGCGCAAAGCTGACCCGAATACGAAAACGCGGATTGCGTGCAGATCACTCGACAGCAGAGTGGAAATGTCTAGCAACAGCTAGTGGTGGCAGTGAGAAGTGTTCTGAGGGGTCACAGCCTTATGTTAGCTCGACTAAAGCTGCTTCCCCTCTCGATCTGGTCAAACCCGCAGTCAGGAACCATATCTGCAGGCTTGCCACGGAGCCGGTTCCTGACACTTACTGATAGAATCAAGTCAGATTCCATCTGAAGACAGTACCTTTATTTTTTATACATGTCAATGAAAAAAATGCCTTCTTCGCACAAGTATGTGGAACCAAATGGCAGTAAAGGTACAATAGCTTTTTCCCTCACTTCTGGGTGCAAATTTCTCTCTAATCAGATTCAATTAGGGATACATTTCTCTTTGTGGAATTTGCCCATAATCTTCTGATGTATGCCTTTAAAGTGGACCTGAACTCTTGCTTAGGACAGAAGGAAAACATAACAGAAATGCACCCTGTATGTTTTAAAAGAGTTTAGCCTGTGTAATTCCCCCTCTTTTGTGTCTAATCACTACTTGTAATTTGATCTCCCCTTCTGTCACATGACTGCCTATGGCAGATAAGCTCATTTGAAAGCACAGGCTGTAAACAATATGTCTGCTTTCATGAATCAGGAAGTAGGAACTGTGCAGATTTATTGCAGGATTTGGATCAGCTGTAACAAAGAAATGTTTTTTGCTTAAAGGGTTTTATGCTTTTGTGTATATTTTAGAGCAGAGAGGACGCTCTGAGTTCAGGTCCACTTTAAGATGTTCACCTTTCAATGAGTATCTAAACAGAGTTGCCCGCCCCCATCAGTGTGAATGAGTTGTTTATCCAAGCAAGGCACAGGGCAGAGGCAGAGAGCTTCTAATCTTGTTACTTGCTGTGCAGAGCAGTCGCCCATCAGAGATTCCACTCTTAGCACTGCATATGTAAGATCTACATACCTAATCTTCTGACTAGTCACATGACTCACTGTGTAGTCACAGCGGAAGAAAAAGGAACCCTCTACCGCCGGCTGTTGCAGAAGATTAGGTATGTATATGCTGAGTGAAAACTGATCTGATCAATCATTGATCAGATCCATTTTTACATGTGAACTGAGCCACGGAGTGAGCCATCCGGATCCGGTGTAGTGGAGACCGGATCTGCTCACCGGACACTTTTGGGTCATTTTGCAGATGTGAACCGGGCCTAAGGGCTGGTGCACACCGAGAGTGCCTCTGAGCGGTAGCGCTTTGATAAGCAATTGGCTAATGTATTTGTATGGGATGGATCATACGCCAGAGCGATGTGATTTTTTCCCAAACGCAAATGCGGGTCCTGCAGTAATTTTGAGGCAATTACGCCTCGATGTTAAGTATAGGAGAGTTGCACACAACAAAAATGCTAAAACTGAGCAATTTTCCAAATTTTTTTTTTTTATTTATTTTTTTAACAAAGCTATCCTATACATGTGGCCTCACAAGTAATTTATACAGAGGGAGCAGTACACCAGCATCTCAATATTTTAATTCCGTTTTTTTTATATATTAGGAAGAGATTTATTAAGCAGTAAGTAAAACAGAATACAAACAATGGATTGAATGCTGAGAATCAATATTATGCTCTCCAAATATCCAAAACTTGGGATCTGGAGAGAAGTTTAGGGAGTTGCCTAGGGAAACTTTGTGCAAAAGGAGAATGGGTGGATCTCTCAATACCCGGATTAGCGACCGCATTGAAGTCTCCCGCAATAATCATGTGGGGCGAGGAAAATTGCTCCAGCAAGGGTGACAATTGTTTCAGGAACTCAGTTTTAGAGGCATTAGGAGCATAACAGTTGACTAAAGTAACCAATTTACCTTCCAGTGTACCTTTTAGAACTAGATGAGGCTTAAAATCCTACCCTCAGGATCAACATAGGAGTCAATAAGAGAAAAGGAAACAGTGTTATGAAAGATAATAGCCACGCCTCTGGCTTTTTGGGAAAACGTAGGCAAGTAAACATTTTGATACTGTCTATGCATATAGGTAGGGTATTTTTATGAACAAAATGGGTTTCTTACAAAAACTGAACAGAAGCTTTAAGACTATGATAATGGTGAAAGGCTTTTCTAAACCCTGGACGCTAATGAGTAATTACAGTAGACCCTAGGCAAGACCATAGATCATCAAGCAGATCAAGAATATCATCACATTGTATGAAAAATGAAAAAATTCAAACCCTCCCCCCCTTCAAAAAAAAACCAAAACAAAAACACTTAAAAAAACCAAACATAAATCAAACTGACATATAAATCAGAGTGAACAAAACATCTGGGGGAATGGGGGGGGGGGGGGGGGGGGGGGGAGGAAGAGGATGAATACCAACGTGTAGCTTTTGAGATGACGTCAGCTGAGCTGACGAAAGGTTAAAGCCCAACGAGTTCAGCAAAGATACACCTTGATCCAATGAAGTGATGACGTGGCCTTTTCCATTATGGTAAAGAAGAAGCTTGGTGGAGAATCCCCATTTGTATGGCATCTGGTTCTCACGAAAAAAACAATGTTAAAGGGGCCAGTGATCCCCTTTTGAGCAAAGTGGATTGCGACATTCAGAGAAGATTTGAATGTCCCCACAGCAGCAGCACTTCCTCCTCCATCGCCGAAGTCCCGGTCTGTGTAGTTACAGTACGAGGCTTGGTGACATCACCAAGCCTCGTACTGTAACTACACAGAGAACGAGACTTCGGCGATGGAGGAGGAAGTGCTGCTGCCGCTGGAGAGAGCCCTCGGGTGAGTAGACCTCAAAGGGCTTCAGATCGTGGTGGTTTGAAGAAGAGGGAATCGGGAGGGAGGGAGAGGAGATGGTACAAAACAATTTTTCAGACAGTCTGACAGACTGAGTACTCTCGTTTTCTGCGTAGCGCAAACCCTGCATATTTTCTCGCAAAATATGTGTGTGAGCGGCCAAACCAATTGAGGATCTCCAACCAAGTGAACCTGTACTCATGAAAAAATAGTCATAACACTTAGTGGCTCTGCAGGTGCTTACATTTAAGTTTATTGATCTGAAATACTAGCTCCAAAAAAAACAACATGATAACCCCTATAAAACCAATGCAAAAAAACATAAGGAAGGGAGGGAGCGATCCATCTCAGTTTCCACCAATCACCATCTGGTTATTGCCACATGTGATCGCCCAGCAAATGCCTATGCAAATCACATTGGCCACCAACATGGTCTGATTGTGTGTGGACCCATCACCGACCCACACCATGAGGCATCTACTGCAGCTGCACACAGAATATGGTTAACTTCCAATGTAGCTTTACTGATGTTTTAAGTGTAGATCTGCAATCTTGTAGTGTAATAAAAGTTCATCCAATGCTTAAATCACTGTAACATACTGATGTCACAATAAGTCCTCAGACAGCTTTTACCATTTTATCGCTTGTGTATGTGTAAACAGCATTCAATGTGTGCAAGAATAAAATACATTAAAACCAAAATAAAAGAAGAAAATTAGTTGGCTTACCTCAATGATGACAAATTCATATAAAACGTGAATTATTTGTTAGTACAAAAAGCACAGGCAACGTGTTTTGTGGGAACTCGCCCACTTCCTCAGGCCAAATAAAGTGCCACTAAATGCCAGTAGCTGCATTAAAGGTGCCTCTCAATGCGGCTACCGGCATTTAGTGGCACTTTATTTGGCCTGAGGAAGTGGGAGGCGCCTTTTATTTTGGTTTTAATGTATTTTGTTTTTCCTGGGCGCCTCTTTTCCCTTACCTGTTTCTTACTCCCCTCAGAGAGGGGGGTCCCCTACACCTGACCCCTACTGGCCATCACCATCACATAGGCTATCAGAGTGTATGTGCCTTTTGCAAGAGACCGACCATCTCCAGGTCCCCTGGTAACCACAGTGGAGTAGGGGTTGTGTATCTCCACCTGTCTGAAGTGGTCGTTGCCCGTCTGCAACCCACCTTTGTGAGTATTACTCATCTGTCCTCCAATTATTCACAATTTATCGCGACATACTGCGTCATTTGGGCTCCCGTTGACTCTGTGGCTTTTTCCTTTTAGTGTGTTACACTTCATCTCCAACTCCTCTTGAATAGGACAGCCTCTTTCTGTTGGGCAGGAGTATCATTTGCCTGACGTGTGACGGAGATGAGTTTGGGGTTTATAGGGATCTCTGTTTTTTTTTTCCTCAGACACAATGTTAATCTGCTTGTGTATGCTGTAAAGGTGGGACATCGCCCAAATGGCCAGGGATCCCCTTTGTGGATTGATAAGGAAGATATCACTGAGCATGAACAATATATGAAGCAATGGTATCAATGGCCACTGTTGTTTTACAGATAACAAAAAGGAGAAGTGTTAATTGAAATAGAAAGTTAGAGTACTCCACTGAATCCTAAGTGCAGCCTCATTATTATACATGAGCCTGGGAGATAACCACCCACTTGAACTTTATGGTTGAAAGGAAGTCTTATGATAACACTGAGTGAGCACCCACGTGGACACGGGATGCCGGGAGCTGAGGCCTGAGCACATCCGACTGGCGGAGCAGTGCGGAGAGAGGAACACATCACCCGGGTAGAGCGGCAGCTCGCCGAAGCTAAGTGCAGTACTTGATCTGTGGGCGAATGTCTGGAACCTCTATGGCACAACATGCCAGAGTGGTAATTACATGCTAGCAAGCGGCGGCTGATCTCTAGGAGTCGTGAGTATCCGATTAACACACTGCAAAGTGTGCTTCTGGCGTAGCAAGTGGTGCTTAACCATCTGTGGCTACATCTTACAATTTTGTGTACAGCAAGTAGATGCATAATTTCTATTGTGTCCAGTGAATTGCATGCTGTTTGCACATACAATAATAAGTGTGTGTGTGTGTGTGTGTGTGTGTGTGTGTGTGTGTGTGTGTGTGTGTGTGTGTATATATATTTAATGGTAACAGCTGTCTGTGGACTTGTGATTTTTGTGACATCAGTATGCTACAATGATTTAAGCATTGGATGAACTTTTATTACGCAGCAAGACTGCAGATCTACACTTAGAATATGGGTAACTTCCAATGTAGTGTTACTGATGTTTTGTGTGCAGCTGCAGTAGAGGCCTCATGGTGTGCGTCGGTGGTGGGTCCACACACAGCTGCAGTAGAGGCCTCATGGTGTGCGTCGGTGGTGGGTCCACACACAATCAGATCATAGTGGTGGCCAGTGTGATTTACATAGGCATTTGCTGGGTGATCACATGTGGCAATAACCAGACGGTGATTAATGGAAACTGAGATGGAGCGCTCCCTCCCTTGTGTTTTTAGCATTGGTTTTATAGGGGTTATCATGCTGTTATTTGGAGCTAGTATTTTGGATCAATACATTTAAATGTAAGCACATGCAGAGCCACCAAGTATTATGACTATTCCTGCATATTTTCTGTGGATGTGGTTTGCAGCCAGTTTGTGGAATGCGTGCAGGGTAAGGTTTCCCAGTAAGTCTGGCAACTGCATCAGTGCTTGTACTCGGGCCTTCATCTGATAGTGCCAGCAGTGCAGTAATTATGGTTTCCAGGAAAGAGAGATGGGTACCACTGTTTTGGGACTTTTTGTAGAGTACATAATAATTAAACATGCACAATTGGATTAACCACTGCAGTCATAAAACCCCTTAAGGACCAGACACTTTTTTTCCATTCAGACCACTGCAGCTTTCACGGTTTATTGCTCGGTCATACAACCTTCCATCTAAATGAATTTTACCTCCTTTTCTTGTCCCCAATACAGCTTTCTTTTGGTGCTATTTGATTGCTGCTGTGGTTTTTAGTTTTTATTATATTCATCAAAAAAGACATGAATTTTGTAAAAAAAAAATGGATTTTTTTAACTTTCTGTGCTGACATTTTTGCAAATAAAGTAAAATTTCTATATACATTTTTGTCCAAATTTATTGTGCTACATGTCTTTGATAAAAAAAAATCCAATAAGTGTATATTTATTGGTTTGGGTAAAAGTTATAGCGTTTACAAACTATGTGCAAAAAGTGAATTTTCCCATTTTGAAGAATCTCTGACTTTTCTGAGCACCTGTCAGGTTTCATGAGGTGCTAAAATTCCAGGATAGTATAAATACCCCTCAAATGACCCCATTTTGGAAAGAAGACATCCCAAAGTATTCACTGAGAGGCATGGGGAGTTCATAGAAGATTTTATTTTTTTCTCACAAGTTAGTGGAAAATGACACTTTGAGACAAAAAATAAATAAATAAATAAAGTTTCCATTTCTGCTAACTTGTGACAAAAAAAAATGAAATCTGTCACGGACTCACCATGCCCCTCTCTGAATACTTTGGGATGTCTACTTTCCAAAATGGGGTTATTTGTGGGGTGTCTTTACTGTCCTGGCATTTTGGGGGGTGCTAAATTTTAAGCACCCCTGAAAAGCCTAAAGGTGCTAATAGGACGTTGGACCCTTTAGCGCACCTAGGCTGCAAAAAAAGTGTCACACATGTGGTATTGCTGTACTCAGGAGAAGTAGTATAATGTGTTTTGGGGTGTATTTTTACACATACCCATGTTGGGTGGGAGAAATAGCTCTGTAAATGAGATTTTTTTTTTTTTTTTTTTTTACACACAATTGTCCATTTACAGAGATATTTCTCCCACCCAGCATGGGTATGTGTAAAAATACACCCCAAAACACATTATACTACTTCTCCCGAGTACAGCGATACCACATATAAGGTACTTTTTTGCACCCTAACTGTGCTAAGGGGCCCAAAGTCCAATGAGTACCTTTAGGATTTCACAGCTCAATTCGAGACATTTGGTTTCAAGACTACGCCTCACGGTTTAGGGACCCTAAAATGCCAGGACAGTATAGGAACCCCTTAAATGACACCATTTTAGAAAGAAGACACCCCAAGGTATTCCGTTAGGAGTATGGTGAGTTCATAGATGATTTTATTTTTTGTCACAAGTTAGCGGAAAATGACACTTTGTGAAAAAATAAAAAACAATAAAAATCAATTTCCGCTAACTCGTGACAAAAAATAAAATCTTCTATGAACTCACCATACTCCTAACGGAATACCTCGGGGTGTCTTCTTTCTTTAACCTCCTTAGCGGTAAGCCGCCTCGGAGGATATCTCAGCCCCTGGTGGGGCAATTTAAATTCGGTAAAGTGCTGTACGCGCAGCTAGCAGTTTGCTAGCCATGCGTACAGCTTGATCGGCACCGCCGCGCGGCGATCGGCGGCACGCAGCGGTGGAAGAGCCCCCCCGCCAGAGCCCTGCGGTGCCCGGACCAATCACTCCTGGGCAGCGCAAAGGGCTGGATCGGGTGCGCCTGACGTCAGGAAGTCAGCTGACGTCATTCCGATCGTCGCCATGGCAACAGGAGAAGCCAAACAGGAGATCGCGTTCTATATGCAATCTCCTGTTTGCTGTTGTTGCCGGCGGCGATCGGACTAGAGGGACACATGCGCCCTCTAGTGGTGTTTCATGTAGCTACCACTCGGGTAGCTACACGAAACAGACATTTTTTTTTACAAAAAATGTGTAATGCAGCCTCCTTGGCGAAAAAATTTAACCGCCAAGGAGGTTAATGGGGTAATTTGTGGTGTTCCTATACTGCCCTGGCATTTTAGGGGCCCTAAACCGTGAGGAGTAGTGTCAGGAACCGGCCCGCGGCACGCCTGCGTATACGGTTCCCGACTGCGGGTTTGACCAGATCAAGCGGGGAGCAGCCTTATTCGAGCTAAAACAAGGCTGGGACCCCTCAGAACACCTCTCACTGCCACCACTAGCTGTTTGCTAGACACTTCCACTCTGCTGTCGAGTCCTTAGCGCGCACTCCGCGTTTTCGTATTCGGGTCAGCTTTGCGCTTAGGCCGAATACGGGAACGCCACGCACCCACACACACACACAGTTGCAATCTTACACTGTAGTGAAGCAAAAACCCACTAACAGTCATTCCGAACGATACTGTTAGCCACTCTGCTGTCGCTACTCGCACTGGCGTTTTTCGTACGTTGGGTCAGCTGCGCCCTTTAGGCCAACGTATGACAAACGCCCCCACACACAATGCAATTACAATTTCATATGGTAGTGTTGCTCAAGCATACAATTAGGCATGGACTATACACAGTTGCACTTCAATCTCTTCTAGGCTATGAGTGTTAGTTTAGCACAGCAGAAGTCAAGCTTATTAACCACTTGAGGACTGCAGGGCTAAACCCCCCTAGTGACCAGGCCATTTTTAGCAAAATTGGCCACTGCAGCTTTAAAGAGGAAGCGACACCCATGCTAACCTAAAAAAACAAAACACATATTTAAGTAGATAAATACTAGTTCAACTTATATATCAGATGTATTGCACTGTCCACATAATGATTCCTGAGAATTTTATAAAGGAAAAGCAGAAAATCCTATTCCAGGCAGTGGCCATTTTCCCCAGATAAAGCTGACATCATATCCTCCCTGACTCTTGTTTTCCCCCCTCCCTTCTCTTGCTCATTGTATATTCATTACCTGCCCTCCTCCTAGAGTCTTCAGACACTCCCACTGAGGTGTATACTAGGAAGTGCTCTGGCTTATGTCATCATTGTGCGACTCAGTACAGCTGTGTTTACATCACAAAAGCAGGGTGATTTCAGAGCACACTTCAGAGATCAGATTTCAGCTGTCCCTTCAGGAAGTGTGTGCTCTCTCTACTCCTGGAAACAATGCTAATGAAAGAATGGTAATCTTGATGGCATTTTGAGAACAGAACTAAGAAATCTTATTGAATCTTTGTTCACGCCACACATGGTACAAGCTTAGTGGTATTGTACATTGTTTTCGTGATTAACCCATCAAAGGGGAGACCTCCTCCTCCAACATTACTGCGCATGTGCAAATAGTCTAACGCGGCTTAGTGTGTGAGAGAGAGTGAGAGTGTGAGAGAGTGTGTGTGAGTGAGAGCGAGTGAGTGAGAGCGTGTCAGTGCTTCTCCCTCCCCTCTCCATAGCACAGCATGCCCTGCTGCTTCTCCCTCCCCTCTGCATAGCACAGCACGCACTCCTGTTTCTCCCTCCCCTCTCCATAGCACAGCACAGGCTGCTGCTTCTCCCTCCTCTCTCCATAGCACAGCACGCGCTGCTGCTTCTCCCTCCCCTCTCCATAGCACAGCACGCCCTGCTGTTTCTCCCTCCCCTCTCCATAGCACAGCACGCCCTGCTGTTTCTCCCTCCCCTCTCCATAGCACAGCACGCACTACTGCTTCTCCCTCCCCTCTCCATAGAACAGCACAGGCTGCTGCTTCTCCCTCCCCTCTCCATAGCACAGCATGCCCTGCTGCTTCTCCCTCCCCTCTCCATAGCACAGCACGCGCTGCTGCTTCTCCCTCCCCTCTCCATAGCACAGCACGCGCTGCTGCTTCTCCCTCCCCTCTCCATAGCACAGCACGCGCTGCTGCTTCTCCCTCCCCTCTCCATAGCACAGCACGCGCTGCTGCTTCTCCCTCCCCTCTCCATAGCACAGCACAGGCTGCTGCTTCTCCCTCCCCTCTCCATAGCACAGCACAGGCTGCTGCTTCTCCCTCCCCTCTCCATAGCACAGCACAGGCTGCAGCTTCTCCCTCCCCTCTCCATAGCACAGCATGCCCTGCTGTTTCTCCCTCCCCTCTCCATAGCACAGCACAGGCTGCTGCTTCTCCCTCCCCTCTCCATAGCACAGCACAGGCTGCTGCTTCTCCCTCCCCTCTCCATAGCACAGCACAGGCTGCTGCTTCTCCCTCCCCTCTCCATAGCACAGCACAGGCTGCTGCTTCTCCCTCCCCTCTCCATAGCACAGCACAGGCTGCAGCTTCTCCCTCCCCTCTCCATAGCACAGCACAGGCTGCAGCTTCTCCCTCCCCTCTCCATAGCACAGCATGCCCTGCTGTTTCTCCCTCCCCTCTCCATAGCACAGCACAGGCTGCTGCTTCTCCCTCCCCTCTCCATAGCACAGCACAGGCTGCTGCTTCTCCCTCCCCTCTCCATAGCACAGCACAGGCTGCTGCTTCTCCCTCCCCTCTCCATAGCACAGCACAGGCTGCTGCTTCTCCCTCACCTCTCCATAGCACAGCACAGGCTGCTGCTTCTCCCTCCCCTCTCCATAGCACAGCACAGGCTGCTGCTTCTCCCTCCCCTCTCCATAGCACAGCACAGGCTGCTGCTTCTCCCTCCCCTCTCCATAGCACAGCACAGGCTGCTGCTTCTCCCTCCCCTCTCCATAGCACAGCACAGGCTGCTGCTTCTCCCTCCCCTCTCCATAGCACAGCACGCCCTGCTGCTTCTCCCTCCTCTCTCCATAGCACAGCACGCCCTGCTGCTTCTCCCTTCACTCTCCATAGCACAGCACGCCCTGCTGTTTCTCCCTCCCCTCTCCATAGCACAGCACGCCCTGCTGTTTCTCCCTCCCCTCTCCATAGCACAGCACGCACTACTGCTTCTCCCTCCCCTCTCCATAGCACAGCACAGGCTGCTGCTTCTCCCTCCCCTCTCCATAGCACAGCATGCCCTGCTGCTTCTCCCTCCCCTCTCCATAGCACAGCACGCGCTGCTGCTTCTCCCTCCCCTCTCCATAGCACAGCACGCGCTGCTGCTTCTCCCTCCCCTCTCCATAGCACAGCACGCCCTGCTGTTTCTCCCTCCCCTCTCCATAGCACAGCACAGGCTGCTGCTTCTCCCTCCCCTCTCCATAGCACAGCACGCCCTGCTGCTTCTCCCTCCTCTCTCCATAGCACAGCACGCCCTGCTGCTTCTCCCTTCACTCTCCATAGCACAGCACGCCCTGCTGTTTCTCCCTCCCCTCTCCATAGCACAGCACGCCCTGCTGTTTCTCCCTCCCCTCTCCATAGCACAGCACGCACTACTGCTTCTCCCTCCCCTCTCCATAGCACAGCACAGGCTGCTGCTTCTCCCTCCCCTCTCCATAGCACAGCATGCCCTGCTGCTTCTCCCTCCCCTCTCCATAGCACAGCACGCGCTGCTGCTTCTCCCTCCCCTCTCCATAGCACAGCACGCGCTGCTGCTTCTCCCTCCCCTCTCCATAGCACAGCACGCCCTGCTGTTTCTCCCTCCCCTCTCCATAGCACAGCACAGGCTGCTGCTTCTCCCTCCCCTCTCCATAGCACAGCACAGGCTGCTGCTTCTCCCTCCCCTCTCCATAGCACAGCACAGGCTGCTGCTTCTCCCTCCCCTCTCCATAGCACAGCACGCCCTGCTGCTTCTCCCTCCCCTCTCCATAGCACAGCACGCCCTGCTGCTTCTCCCTCCCCTCTCCATAGCACAGCACAGGCTGCTGCTTTTCCCTCCCCTCTCCATAGCACAGCACGCCCTGCTGTTTCTCCCTCCCCTCTCCATAGCACAGCACGCCCTGCTGTTTCTCCCTCCCCTCTCCATAGCACAGCACAGGCTGCTGCTTCTCCCTCCCCTCTCCATAGCACAGCACAGGCTGCTGCTTCTCCCTCCCCTCTCCATAGCACAGCACAGGCTGCTGCTTCTCCCTCCCCTCTCCATAGCACAGCACAGGCTGCTGCTTCTCCCTCCCCTCTCCATAGCACAGCACAGGCTGCTGCTTCTCCCTCCCCTCTCCATAGCACAGCACAGGCTGCTGCTTCTCCCTCCCCTCTCCATAGCACAGCACGCCCCGCTGCTTCTCTCTCCCCTCTCCATAGCACAGCACGCCCTGCTGCTTCTCCCTCCACTCTCCATTGCACAGCACCCACTGCTGCTTCTCCCTCCCCTCTCCAAAGCACAGCACGCCCTGCTGCTTCTCCCTCCTCTCTCCATAGCACAGCACGCCCTGCTGCTTCTCCCTCCCCTCCCCATAGCACAGCACGCACTCCTGCTTCTCCCTCCCCTCTCCATAGCACAGCACAGGCTGCTGCTTCTCCCTCCTCTCTCCATAGCACAGCACACGCTGCTGCTTCTCCCTCCCCTCTCCATAGCACAGCACAGGCTGCTGCTTCTCCCTCCCCTCTCCATAGCACAGCACCCACTCCTGCTTCTCCCTCCCCTCCCTCCCTCCCTCTCTCCATAGCACAGCACGCACTCCTGCTTCTCCCTCCCCTCTCCATAGCACAGCACAGGCTGCTGCTTCTCCCTCCCCTCTCCATAGCACAGCACCCACTCCTGCTTCTCCCTGCCCTCCCTCCCTCCCTCTCTCCATAGCACAGCACGCACTCCTGCTTCTCCCTCCCCTCTCCATAGCACAGCACAGGCTGCTGCTTCTCCCTCCTCTCTCCATAGCACAGCACGCGCTGCTGCTTCTCCCTCCCCTCTCCATAGCACAGCACAGGCTGCTGCTTCTCCCTCCCCTCTCCATAGCACAGCACGCGCTGCTGCTTCTCCCTCCCCTCTCCTTAGCACAGCACGCGCTGCTGCTTCTCCCTCCCCTCTCCATAGCACACCACAGGCTGCTGCTTCTCCCTCCTCTGTCCATAGCACAGCACGCGCTGCTGCTTCTCCCTCCCCTCTCCATAGCACAGCACGCACTCCTGCTTCTCCCTCCCCTCTCCAAAGCACAGCACACCCTGCTGCTTCTCCCTCCTCTCTCCATAGCACAGCACGCCCTGCTGCTTCTCCCTCCCCTCTCCATAGCACAGCACAGGCTGCTGCTTCTCCCTCCCCTCTCCATAGCACAGCACCCACTCCTGCTTCTCCCTCCCCTCTCCAAAGCACAGCACACCCTGCTGCTTCTCCCTCCTCTCTCCATAGCACAGCACGCACTCCTGCTTCTCCCTCCCCTCTCCATAGCACAGCACAGGCTGCTGCTTCTCCCTCCTCTCTCCATAGCACAGCACGCGCTGCTGCTTCTCCCTCCCCTCTCCATAGCACAGCACAGGCTGCTGCTTCTCCCTCCCCTCTCCATAGCACAGCACAGGCTGCTGCTTCTCCCTCCTCTCTCCATAGCACAGCACGCGCTGCTGCTTTTCCCTCCCCTCTCCATAGCACAGCACAGGCTGCTGCTTCTCCCTCCCCATAGCACAGCACAGGCTGCTGCTTCTCCCTCCCCTCTCCATAGCACAGCACAGGCTGCTGCTCCTCCCTCCCCTCTCCATAGCACAGCACGCGCTGCTGCTTCTCCCTCCCCATAGCACAGCACAGGCTGCTGCTTCTCCCTCTCCATAGCACAGCACGCGCTCCTGCTTCTCCCTCCCCTCTGCATAGCACAGCACCCACTGCTGCTTCTCCCTCCCCTCTCCATAGCACGCGCTGCTGCTTCTCCCTCCCCACTCCATAGCACAGCAAGTCCTGCTGCTTCTCCCTCCCCTCTGCATAGCACAGCACGCACTCCTGATTCTCCCTCCTCTCTCCATAGCACAGCACGCCCTGCTGCTTCTCCCTCCCCTCTCCATAGCACAGCACAGGCTGCTGCTTCTCCCTCCCCTCTCCATAGCACAGCACCCACTCCTGCTTCTCCCTCCCCTCTCCAAAGCACAGCACACCCTGCTGCTTCTCCCTCCTCTCTCCATAGCACAGCACGCACTCCTGCTTCTCCCTCCCCTCTCCATAGCACAGCACAGGCTGCTGCTTCTCCCTCCTCTCTCCATAGCACAGCACGCGCTGCTGCTTCTCCCTCCCCTCTCCATAGCACAGCACAGGCTGCTGCTTCTCCCTCCCCTCTCCATAGCACAGCACAGGCTGCTGCTTCTCCCTCCTCTCTCCATAGCACAGCACGCGCTGCTGCTTTTCCCTCCCCTCTCCATAGCACAGGCTGCTGCTTCTCCCTCCCCATAGCACAGCACAGGCTGCTGCTTCTCCCTCCCCATAGCACAGCACAGGCTGCTGCTTCTCCCTCCCCATAGCACAGCACAGGCTGCTGCTTCTCCCTCCCCTCTCCATAGCACAGCACAGGCTGCTGCTTCTCCCTCCCCTCTCCATAGCACAGCACGCGCTGCTGCTTCTCCCTCCCCATAGCACAGCACAGGCTGCTGCTTCTCCCTCTCCATAGCACAGCACGCGATCCTGCTTCTCCCTCCCCTCTGCATAGCACAGCACCCACTGCTGCTTCTCCCTCCCCTCTCCATAGCACGCGCTGCTGCTTCTCCCTCCCCACTCCATAGCACAGCAAGTCCTGCTGCTTCTCCCTCCCCTCTGCATAGCACAGCACGCACTCCTGATTCTCCCTCCCCTCTCCATTGCACAGCACGCACTTCTGCTTCTCTCTCCCCTCTCCATAGCACAGCATGCGCTAGGTATAGCCAGGGATAGGTGTAGCCAGTATTAGGTGGCCACAGCATAGGTAGCTACGGATAGGTGTAGCCAGTAATAGGTGGCCACAGCATAGGTAGACAGGGATAGGTGTAGCTAGTAATAGGTGGTCGCAGCATAGGTAGACAGGGATAGGTGTAGCCCAGTGGTGCCCACACTTTTTCGGCTCGCGAGCTACTTTAAAATTTGCAGAGTCCAGGAGATCTACCAACATTTAGGTGGCAGGTATACGTGTCTTCAGTATAGGTAGATAGGTATAGGGGCCTTCAGTATAGTGAGCCAGGTATAGTGTAGTTAGGTGCAGGGACCTTCAGTATAGTTAGCCAGGTATAGTGTAGTTAGGTGTGGGTGCCTTCAGTATAGTTAGCCAGGTATAGTGTAGTTAGGTGTGGGTGCCTTCAGTATAGTTAGCCAGGTATAGTGTAGTTAGGTGCAGGGACCTTCAGTATAGTTAGCCAGGTATAGTGTAGTTAGGTGTGGGTGCCTTCAGTATAGTTAGCCAGGTATAGTGTAGGTAGATTCTTACAGCTGCAAAATGTTACATGACGCGATCTACCAAATAGGCGGTCGCGATCTACCGGTAGATCGCGATCAACCTATTGGGCACCCCTGGTGTAGCCAGTAGTAGGCCGCAGCATAGGTAGCCAGGGATAGGTGTAGCCAGTAGTAGGCCGCAGCATAGGTAGCCAGGGATATGTGTAGCCAGTAGTAGGTGGCCGCAGCATAGGTAGCCAGGGATAGGTGTAGCCAGTATTAGGTGGCCACAGGATAGGTAGCCAGGGATAGGTGTAGCCAGTAGTAGGCCGCAGCATAGGTAGCCAGGGATAGGTGTAGCCAGTAGTAGGTGGTCGCAGCATAGGTAGCCAAGGATAGGTGTAGCCAGTGGTAGGTGGCTGCAGCATAGGTAGCCAGGGATAGGTGTAGCCAGTAGTAGGCCGCAGCATAGGTAGCCAGGGATAGGTGTAGCCAGTGGTAGGTGGCTGCAGCATAGGTAGCCAGGGATATGTGTAGCCAGTAGTAGGTGGCCACAGCATAGGTAGCCAGGGATAGGTGTAGCTAGTAGGAGGTGGCTGCAGCATAGGTAGCCAGGGATAGGTGTAGCTAGTAGGAGGCCGCAGCATAGGTAGCCAGGGATACCCAACCCTACCTCTGGCTGCACATCATTACCTACATTTGCTGTATAACAAGCATTGAACAGTTGTTGCATAAAACCAAAGGTATATGCTTTCAAAGTCAGTGTCCAATTTTACAAAGTTAATTATTGTTCATTAACGACATAGTTTTCCTGTATTTACAGGTTGTGTAAGAAATAAAATTTATTAGAAAAATATTTCAGCACAAAAGTTTTTACATTAAGTACAAAGTAAAAAAAAAAAAAAATTACAAAACATTTTCATGGGAACAAGGAAACATTAACTACAACATAACTGCAACAGTTTGTATCCACAAAATCTACCATGAAGCAAGAAGTCACTTTTTATCCTCATCCAACCTAATCAAATCCTAAGGTGGCTGCGTCCACCGGTGTCCGTGTTTTCTTCAGTGCCCAGGCATCTCAGTGTCCGCACCGGTGCACTTAGTTCCTCTGTGCCGCCACACTGTCCCCTTCCGATGCCGTCTTGCTCTGTGACCCCTCCAATGTGACCGGTGCTAATGTCCACTGCTGCCGACTTTCAACTTTTTCCCCCTCCATACTCTAAAATACATACATAGCTCTCCTCCGCCTTTTTTTTAATTTTTTTTTTTACAAGAGACAGGATTAGTGTTAGACCTTACTGACAGTTATAAATATTTGAAAAGGATTATGGGAAGAAGCGGAGGGGGGGGGGGGGGGTCAGGGGAGAGAACTTTTCTTACCCGGGGCTTCCTCCTGCCCTTGGCTAGTGTTAGGCAGAGGAGATGGGTGGTCAGCGTCAGGCAGAGGAGATGGGAGGTCAGCGTCAGGCAGAGGAGATGGGAGGTCAATGTCAGTATAGGTACAGCAAGTAGATTCCCCCGGTATAGCCAGTAGGTCCCCCCCCATTATAAGTATAGCCCCCAGTATGAGTGTAGCCAGGTAGTTTCCCCCAGTATAAGTGTAGCCAAGTAGGATTTTCCCAGTATAGGTATAGGCAGGTAGGTCCCCCCAGTATGAGTGTAGGCAGGTAGGTCCCCCCCAGTATGAGTGTAGGCAGGTAGGTCCCCCAGTATAAGTGTAGGGGTAGGTAGGTAGGTCCCGCCAGTATGAGTGTAGGCAGGATGGTCCCCCCCAGTATAAGTATAGACATGAGAGAGTGTGAGAGTGCGTGAAAGAGTGCGTGAGAGAGTGCAAATGTGTGAGAGAGAGAGAGAGTGTGAGAGAGAGAGAGTGTGAGAGAGAGAGTGTGAGAGAGAGAGAGTGTGAGAGAGAGAGAGAGAGAGTGTGAGAGAGAGAGAGTGTGAGAGAGAGAGAGTGTGAGAGAGAGAGTGTGAGAGAGAGAGAGTGTGAGAGAGAGAGTGTGTGAGAGAGAGTGAGAGTGAGAGATTGAGTGTGAGAGAGTGAGTGTCAGTGTGATAGAGCGTGGATTTTGAGTGCGGGTGTGAGTGAGGGAGTGTGAGAGTGAGGAGTGTGAGGGAGTGAGTGAGTGTGTGTGAGGGAGTGAGTGAGTGTGTGAGGGAGTGAGTGAGTGAGTGTGTGTGTGTGTCAGGGAGTGAGTGAGTGTGTGTGAGAGAGTGGGAGTGATTGTGTGTGAGGGAGTGAGAGTGTGTGAGAGTGTGTGTGTGTGAGAAAGTCAGTGTGAGGGTGACCCTTACCTTACAGATCCTCTTCTCCCCGCAGGCTTCCCTCTGGCGGCTCCTCTTTTCCCCTCAGGCTTCCCACCGGCGGCTCCTCTGCTCCCCGCAGGCTTCCCACCATCGGCTCCTCTGCTCCCTGTAGGCTTCCCACCATCGGGAGTGAGTGAGTGTGTGTGTGAGGGAGTGAGTGAGTGTGTGTGAGAGTAAGTGAGTGTGTGTGTGAGAGGGAGTGAGTGAGTGTGTGTGAGAGGGAGTGAGTGAGTGAGTGTGTGAGAGGGAGTGAGTGAGTGTGTGAGAGGGAGTGAGTGAGTGTGTGAGAGGGAGTGAGTGAGTGTGTGAGAGAGGGAGTGAGTGTGTGTGTGAGAGAGGGAGTGAGTGTGTGTGAGAGAGGGAGTGAGTGTGAGTGAGAGAGAGTGTGAGAGAGTGAGTGTGAGAGAGTGTGAGAGTGTGAGAGAGTGAGTGTGAGAGAGTGAGAGTCAGTGTGATAGAGTGTGGATTTTGAATGCGGGTGTGAGTGAGGGAGTGTGAGAGTGAGGAGTGTGAGGGAGTGAGTGAGTGTGTGAGTGGGTGAGTGAGTGTGTGTGTGAGGGAGTGAGTGAGTGTGAGTGTGAGGGAGTGAGTGAGTGTGAGGGAGTGAGTGAGTGAGTGAGTGAGTGAGTGAGTGTGTGTGTGTGTGTGTGTGTGTGTGTGTGTGTGTGTGAGGGAGTGAGTGAGTGAGTGTGTGTGAGGGAGTGAGTGTGTGTGAGGGAGTGAGGGAGTGAGTGTGTGTGAGGGAGTGAGTGAGTGTGTGTGAGAGAGTGGGAGTGATTGTGTGTGAGGGAGTGAGAGTCAGAGTGTGAGAGTGTGTGTGTGTGTGTGTGAGAGAGAGTCAGTGTGAGGGTGACCCTTACCTTACAGCTCCACTTCTCCCCGCAGGCTTCCCACCGTCGGCTCCTCTGCTCCCCACAGGCTTTCCACCGTCGGCTCCTCTGCTCCCCGCAGGCTTCCCACCGTTGGCTCCTCTGCTCCCCGCAGGCTTCCCACCGTCGGCTCCTCTGCTCCCTGCAGTGAGAGTGAAAGTAAATGTGAGAGTGAGTTTCAGTGTGAGTGAGTGTGCGAGTGAGAGAGTATGAGGGAGGGAGAGTCACAGTGTGAGAGTGAGTGTGTGAGGGAGTGAGAGTCAGAGTGTGAGAGTAAGAGATTGAGTGTGAGTGTGTGTGAGCTTTACCTTACAGCTCCGGCGGCTCCTCTTCTCCCCGCAGGCTTCCCTTATATGTGCCCAGTCTATGCAGCCGGGGGGGGGGGGGTGGGGGGGGGGGGGGGGTGTATATGTGCCCTGTCTATGCAGCCAGGGGGGTATATGTGCCCAGTCTATGCAGCCAGGGGGGTATATGTGGCCCAGTCTATGCAGCCAGGGGGGGGGGGGGGGGGTATATGTGCCCAGTCTATGCAGCCAGGGGGGGGGGGGGGTATATGTGCCCAGTCTATGCAGCCAGGGGGGGTATATGTGCCCAGTCTATGCAGCCAGGGGGGGGAATATGTGCCCAGTCTATGCAGCCAGGGGGGGGCTATTTGTGCCCAGTCTATGCAGCCAGGGGGGGTATATGTGCCCAGTCTATGCAGCCAGGGGGGGTATATGTGCCCAGTCTATGCAGCCAGGGGGGGTATATGTGCCCAGTCTATGCAGCCAGGGGGGGTATATGTGCCCAGTCTATGCAGCCAGGGGGGGGTATATGTGCCCAGTCTATGCAGCCAGGGGGGGTATATGTGCCCAGTCTATGCAGCCAGGGGGGGTATATGTGCCCAGTCTATGCAGCCAGGGGGGGTATATGTGCCCAGTCTATGCAGCCAGGGGGGGTATATGTGCCCAGTCTATGCAGCCAGGGGGGGTATATGTGCCCAGTCTATGCAGCCAGGGGGGGTATATGTGCCCAGTCTATGCAGCCAGGGGGGTATATGTGCCCAGTCTATGCAGCCAGGGGGGTATATGTGCCCAGTCTATGCAGCCAGGGGGGTATATGTGCCCAGTCTATGCAGCCAGGGGGGTATATGTGCCCAGTCTATGCAGCCAGGGGGTATATGTGCCCAGTCTATGCAGCCAGGGGGTATATGTGCCCAGTCTATGCAGCCAGGGGGTATATGTGCCCAGTCTATGCAGCCAGGGGGTATATGTGCCCAGTCTATGCAGCCAGGGGGTATATGTGCCCAGTCTATGCAGCCAGGGGGTATATGTGCCCAGTCTATGCAGCCAGGGGGTATATGTGCCCAGTCTATGCAGCCAGGGGGTATATGTGCCCAGTCTATGCAGGGGTAGGCCAGTAGGGGGGTATATGTGCCCAGTATATATAGCCAGGGGTATATGT
>NC_090651.1:171881133-171893633 GCF_040937935.1 Hyperolius riggenbachi
GAAATTCCAATAAAATTGATTCATGTTTGTGGCAGTAATATGACAAAATGTGGAAAACTTCAAGGGGGCCGAATACTTTTGCAACCTACACACATATTATATATATATGTATATGTATATATATATATATATATATATATATATATATATATATATATATATATATATATATATATATATATATATATATATATGTATATATATATGTATATGTATATATATGTATATATATATATATATATATATGTATATATATATATATATATATATATATATATATATATATATATATATATATATATATATATATATATATATATATATATAAAAATATAATATGTGTGTAGGTTGCAAAAGTATTCGGCCCCCTTGAAGTTTTCCACATTTTGGCATATTACTGCCACAAACATGAATCAATTTTATTGAAATTTCACATGAAAGACCAACACAAAGTGGTGTACACATGAGAAGTGGAATGAAAATTATACATGATTCCAAACATTTTTACAAATCAATAACTGCAAAGTGGGGTGTGCGTAATTATTCAGCCCCTTTGGTCTGAGTGCAGTCAGTTGCCCATAGACATTGCCTGATGAGTACTAATGACTAAACAGAGTGAACCTGTGTGTAATCTAATGTCAGTACAAATACAGATGCTCTGAATATTGGGAGCAACAACACCGTGAAGTCCAAAGAACACACCAGACAGGTCAGGGATAAAATTATTGAGAAATTTAAAGCAGGGTTAGGCTATAAAAAGATTTCCAAAGCCTTGAACATCCCACTGAGCACTGTTCAAGCGATCATTCAGAAATGGAAGGAGTATGGTAAACTGTAAACCTACCAAGACAAGGTCATCCATCTAAACTCACAGGCCAAACAAGGAGATCGCTGATCAGAAATGCAGTCAAGAGGCCCATGGTGACTCTGGACGAGCTGCAGAGATCTACAGCTCAGGTGGGGGAAATCTGTCCATAGGACAACTATTAGTCACGCACTGCACAAAGTTGGCCTTTATGGAAGAGTGGCAAGAAGAAAGCCATGGTTAACAGAAAAGCATAAGAACTTCCATTTGCAGTTTGCCACAAGCCATGTGGGGGGACACAGTAAACATGTGGAAGAAGTTGCTCTGGTCAGATGAGACCAAAATGGAACTTTTTGGCCAAAATGCAAAATGCTATGTGTGGCAGAAAACTAACACTGCACATCACTCTGAACACACCATCCCCACTGTCAAATATGGTGGGGGCCGCATCATGCTCGGGGGGTGCTTCTCTTCAGCAGGGACAGGGAAGCTGGTCAGAGTTGATGGGAAGATGGATGGAGCCAAATACAGGGCAATCTTGGAAGAAAACCTCTTGGAGTCTGCAAAAGACTTGAGAATGGGGCGGAGGTTCACCTTCCAGCAGGACAACGACCCTAAACATAAAGCCAGGGCAACAATGGAATGGTTTAAAACAAAACATATCCATGTGTTAGAATGGCCCAGTCAAAGTCCAGATCTAAATCCAATCGAGAATCTGTGGCAAGATCTGAAAACTGCTGTTCACAAACGCTGTCCATCTAATATGACTGAGCTGGAGCTGTTTTGCAAAGAAGAATGGGCAAGGATTTAAGTCTCTAGATGTGCAAAGCTGGTAGAGACACACCCTAAAAGACTGGTAGCTGTAATTCCAGCAAAAGGTGGTTCTACTAAGTATTGACTCAGGGGGGCTGAATAATTATGCACACCCCACTTTGCAGTTATTGATTTGTAAAAAATGTTTGGAATCATGTATGATTTTCGTTCCACTTCTCACAAGTACATCACTTTGTATTGGTCTTTCACATGGAATTCCAATAAATTGATTCATGTTTGTGTGTGTGTATATATATATATATATATATATATATATATATATATATAGATATAGATATAGATATAGATATAGATATAGATATATATATATATATATATATATATATATATATATATATATATATATATATATATATATATATATAGATATATATAGATATAGATATAGATATATATATATATATATATATATATATATATATATATATATATATATATATATATAAAAATAAATTTATATTTATATTTTCACCATCTCAGGTACACTTTCAGGCTAAAATTATAAGGCAGACTATCCTGTGGATCACTGCGGCACTGTGAGCAGTCACAATTTTTTTTTTTAAATCTTTACATCTACCACTTCTTTAAAAGGATGCACTAGGGGAGTTAAAAAAAAACATTTTTACTTCCCTGGGGCTTCTTCCAGCCCCACAAGTCAGGTGTCCCCTACGCCACAGCTCCGGTCTTCTCCTGTCTACAGCTGGCAGCTCCATATGGGGCGGCGTCTTCTGCGCAAGCGCAGGCTTGTGCCCGCATCACCAAGATGCAGTACGTTCCCGATGACGCAGAAGACGCCGACCCATCCTGCCAGAAGGAGACGACCTGAGTTGCGGCGAAGGACACAAGCGACTTAGGGGCTGGAAGAAGCCCCAGGTAAGTAAAAAAAAAAAAAAGTTAACTCTCCTCTCGAGTCCTTTAAGTATGCTTTTAAAGGATACCAGAGCCCAAGCCACAATATGAAAAACATATGGTATGCTGTCAGGAGGGTGTGAGCCCTCTCTTACCGCTCCCTTGTTTGTAAAATGTGTGCCTCCGTTCCCCCGTTCTAGACCCTGTTAGCGGCTCCCGACCCCAGCGTTCCTTCTCCCCCTGTGCCTGCAGCTACGTAATCGCTAGACATGCCCTTCCGGCTTGGACTCTGGTATCCTTTAAGGCTTTTATTGAACATTTTCCTTTTTATTAACACATCCATTTATAGGTAATAGACAGAGTCCTTCAAATGGGACACTCTGAACCGATTAATCTCTTTTGTTGCACAGGACTCAAGACTCCTCAGGTTAGGATTCCATCGACTCAGACTCCTCTAATTTGCATATTACAATCTTGTTGATTGAAAGTATGTAACATGAAATGCATCTCTTAACTGCCAACGCTTAGGAATTTTAAAAGGAAACTGAAGTGAGAGGGATATGGAGGCTGCCATATTTATTCCCTTTTAAACAATAACAGTTACCTTGATATCTGGCGGATGTCATAGACTAAAACTAGTCCTTGGTAAGAGTACTTGTAGAAGGTACAGACAGGAACAAAGAACATCTATCAGGCCCTAGGCAATGTAACTGTGGGTACATATAAGAGTGATGTGCAGATACTCTGCAGGAGAATGAGGCGATTCTTCCTCTATTACACATTCTTCAAGTACAATCTGAACCAGGTTTATGGTTGATGGACAACACCTCTGTGTTCAATGTGCACAGCATTCTCAGTGGATTTCCTGCAGCTCTGTGGAGAGTGCATATGTAGAGTATAGTACTACTGTGTAACAAAGTAAACCTGAGATATGAATAAATTGAAGTTTTATACATACCTGGGGCCTCCTCCAAGCTAATCAGTCCCTCACTGTCCTCCTCCGTCACCTGGATCTTCTGCTATGGGTCCAGGTACTTGAGCCAGTCGGGTGTAGTGCGCACGCATACCCTTTGCCGCCAGGAGTGTACTACACCTGCGTAGCACTATTGCGCAGGTGCAGAATGCTTCTGGCTGTGTGAGCGGCACGCGGCCGGATTGAGCTGACTGGCTGAATTACGGGGACTCATAGCAGATGATCCAGGTGGCGGAGGAGGACAGCGAGGGACTGATTAGCCTGAAGGAAGCCCCAGGTATGTATAAAACTTTTATTTTCATCCGTTTCAGGTACCCTTTAATTCGTAGTCATCAAACCAATTTTAACAACATATCAAATTATTTGATTTCATGCATAAACCAGCATCAACGCAGAATTATTTCCATCTCATTGACCATCTCTATTAGTGACACAGCTACACATCGGGCTTTATTCTTACAGCATAGATGATATATATATATATATATATATATATATAGATAGATAGATAGATAGATAGATAGATAGATAGATAGATAGATAGATAGATAGATAGATAGACCGACCATCCGTTCACCTTTTCTGCGTCGCACAAAGACACGGTGGTTGGAACCAAAAATCTCAAATTTGGACTCATCAGACCAAAGCACAGATTTCCACTGGTCTAATGTCCATTCCTTGTGTTGTTTAGCCTAAACAAGTCTCTTCTGCGTGTTGCCTGTCCTTAGCAGTGATTTCCTAGCAGATATTCTACCATGAAGGCCTAATTCACACAGTCTCCTCTTAACAGTTGTTCTAGAGATGTGTCTGCTGCTAGAACTCTGTGTGGCATTGACCTGGTCTCTAATCTGAGCTGCTGTTAACCTGCGATTTCTGAGGCTGGTGACTCGGATGAACTTATCCTCCACAGCACAGGTGACTCTTGGTCTTCCTTTCCTGGGGCGCTCCGGCTCCGCATGTGAGCCAGTTTCTTAGTAGCGTTTGATGGTTTTTGAGACTGCACTTGGAGACACTTTCAAAGGTTTCCCAATTTTTTGGACTGACTGACCTTCATTTCTTAAAGTAATGATGGCCACATGTGTTAATTCATAGTTTGGATGCCTTTAGTGTGAATCTACAATGTTTATAGTCATGAAAATAAAGAAGCTCTGAATGAGAAGGTGTGTCCAAACTTTTCGTCTGTACTATAAATAGAGATCTCTCTCTCTCTCTCTCTCTCTCTATATATCTATTTATCTATCTATCTATCTATCTATCTATCTATCTATCTATCTATCTATCTATCTATCTATCTATCTCTATTTATAACTATCTATCTAGATCTATCTATATCTATCTAGATCTATCTATATCTATCCAGATCTATCTATATCTATCTAGATCTATCTACATCTATCTAGATCTATCTACATCTATCCAGATCTATCTATCTCTATCCAGATCTATCTATCTCTATCCAGATCTATCTATCTATCTATCTATCTATCTCTATCCAGATCTATCTATCTATCTATCTATCTATCTATCTATCTATCTATCCAGATCTATCTAGATCTATCTAGATCTATCTTTATCTATCTCTCTCTATATCTATCTATCTCTCTCTCTCTCTCTCTCTCTATGGCCCAGTGCACACCAAAACCGCTAGCAGATCCGCAATACGCTAGCGGTTTTGGGAGCTGATTTCAGAGCGATTCTAGGTATGTTTAGAGAGGTTTTCTAAACATACCTAGCGGTTTTGCGTGCGTTTTTGTGTAGCAGATTACACATATTGTTACAGTAAAAGCTGTTACTGAACAGCTACTGTAACAAAAATGCCTGGCAAACCGCTCTGAACTAGCGTTTTTCAGAGCGGTTTGCGTTTTTCCTATACTTTACATTGAGGACGAAACGCTTCCGAAAACCGCAAACGCGCAGCAGGAGGCGCGTTTGCAGCTTGGCAAAAACCTCCGGTGTGCACCATCCCATTGCAATACATTAGACAAGCGTTTTTAGAGGCGGATGCGGCCGGCGGATCGCTCCAAAAACCGCTCGGTGTGCACTGGGCCTATATCTATCTATCTAGATCTATCTTTATCTATCTCTCTATCTAGATCTATCTATCTCTCTCTCTATAGCTATCTATCTAGATCTATCTCTCTCTCTCTCTATATCTATCTATCTAGATCTATCTCTCTCTCTCTATATCTATCTATCTAGATCTATCTCTCTCTCTCTCTATATATATCTATCTATCTAGATCTATCTATCTATCTCTCTATAGCTATCTATCTCTCTCTCTCTATCTCTATCTCTAATTCTATCTCTCTATTTATAACTATCTCTCTCTCTCTCTCTCTCTCTCTCTCTCTCTCTCTCTCTCTCTCTCTCTCTCTCTCTCTCTCTGAAAAACTATTTGCCCCCTTCCCCATTTCTTATTCTTTTGCATGTTTGTCACACTTAAATGTTTCTGCTCATCAAAATCCGTTAACTATTAGTCAAAGATAACATAATTGAACACAAAATGCAGTTTTAAATGATGGTTTTTATTATTTAGTGAGAAAACAAACTCAAAACCTACATGGCCCTGTGTGAAAAAGAAATTGCCCCCTTAACCTAATAACTGGTTGGGCTACCCTTAGCAGCAATAACTGCAATCAAGTGTTTGCGATAACTTGCAACGAGTCTTTTACAGCGCTCTGGAGGAATTTTGGCCCACTCATCTTTGCAGAATTGTTGTAATTCAGCTTTATTTGAGGGTTTTCTAGCATGAACCGCCTTTTTAAGGTCAGGACTTTGACTAGGCGACTCCAAAGTCTTCATTTTGTCTTTCTTCAGCCATTCAGAGGGGGATTTGCTGGTATTCTTTGGGTCATTGTCCTGCTGCAGCACCCAAGATCGCTTCAGCTTGAGTTGACAAACAGATGGCCGGACATTCTCCTTCAGGATTTTTTGGTAGACAGTAGAATTCATGGTTCCATCTATCACAGCAAGCCTTCCAGGTCCTGAAGCAGCAAAACAACCCCAGACCATCACACTACCACCACCATATTTTACTGTTGGTATGATGTTCTTTTGCTGAAATGCTGTGTTACTTCTACGCCAGATGTAACGGGACACGCACCCTCCAAAAAGTTCAACTTTTGCCTCGTCGGTCCACAAGGTATTTTCCCAAAAGTCTTGGCAATCATTGAGATTTTTTTTTTAGCAAAATTGAGACGAGCTTTAATGTTCTTTTTGCTTAAAAGTGGTTTGCGCCTTGGATATCTGCCATGCAGGCCATTTTTGCCCAGTCTCTTTCTTATGGTGGAGTCATGAACACTGACCTTAATTGAGGCAAGTGAGGCCTGCAGTTCTTTAGATGTTGTCCTGGGGTCTTTTGTGGCCTCTCGGATGAGTTTTCTCTGCGCTCTTGGGGTAATTTTGGTCGGCCGGCCACTCCTGGGAAGGTTCATCACTGTTCCATGTTTTTGCCATTTGTGGATAATGGCTCTCACTGAGGTTCGCTGGAGTCCCAAAGCTTTAGAAATGGCTTTATAACCTTTACCAGACTGATAGATCTCAATTACTTTTGTTCTCATTTGTTCCTGAATTTCTTTGGATCTTGGCATGATGTCTAACTTTTGAGGTGCTTTTGGTCTACTTCTCCGTGTCAGATAGCTCCCATTTAAGTGATTTCTTGATTGAAACAGGTGTGGCAGTAATCAGGCCTGGGGGCGACTACAGAAATTGAACTCAGGTGTGATAAACCACAGTTAAGTTATTTTTTAACAAGGGGGGCAATCACTTTTTCACACAGGGCCATGTAGATTTGGAGTTTTTTTTCTCACTAAATAAAACCATAATTTAAAACTGTATTTTGTGTTCAATTAGGTTATCTTTGACTAATAGTTAACAATTTTTGATGAGCAGAAACATTTAAGTGTGACAAACATGCAAAAGAATAAGAAATCAGGAAGGGGGCAAATAGTTTTTCACATCACTGTATATATATATGAGATTCCTGTGTACAGGTCATATATACAGTTTCAATCAGATGTGTATATTTGACTTTAAAAATACAGGGACTGCTTTATTGAAGCAGCACAATTAACTATTTTTTGATTGGTTGATTTCATTTTTGTGGACTAAGCAGAGCTATTACAGTATATATACATTATTTATGATGGCTATTATCTGGGAAATAGAACATTTTATCATATTTTCTATTTTAATTACAGTTTAAATTCATTAGGAGTCGCAGCATTTTTTCCCCCGACTCCAAGTACCCAAAAATTGCTCTGATTCCGACTCCACAGCCCTGGCAGAATTGATAAGAGACAAATGTATCTCTAATCAGATTCGATTAGAGATAAAAATTGTCTCTTTGTCGAATCTGCCCATAATCTTTAGGTATATGGGCACCTTAAGTCCTGTGTTTAACTGTTTGGATGCGGTTCTGCTTAAAAAAAAAAAATGTGGTAGTATATTATATGCTGTAAATCTTTAAGAAAAAAAGAAGAAATTCTGGGTTTCATATCACTTTAAAATACACCTGAGTTGTGAGAGATACGGTTGCTGTCATATTTAATACTTTCAAACATTACTAGTTGCCTGGCAGTCCTACTGACCTCTGGTTGCAGGAATGTCTGAATCACACACCTGAAACAAGCATGCAGCTTATCCAGTCAGGCTTCAGTCATAAACATCTGATGTACACGCTGGTTCAGGGTCTACGGCTAAGGGTATTAGAGGCAGAGGATTAGAAAGACAGCTAGGCTGTCTCCATCTTTTGAAAAAAAATAAATCTACCATCCTTTATAGCCCTCTCAATTCAGGTGATTTAAGAGTGGGCCAACTTAATCTACTGCAATCATTTCAAAGGATACTTCAATAATAGAAAGTGGTAACACCTGACTCTTTAAATAGGCCATTGGGCCTGTAATCTGACACACTGGGCAGAAAACTAAAATATATATTTTTATATCCTACTGTACACTAGTGATGGTCATGTCTAGAACTCATGGAGAAGCGTGTAATAGTTTAATTACATGACAGATTTGCAAGTCTCTGATTTGCTACTCATAAAGCAGGATAAGATCACAGCAAATCAGAGCTTTGCAAATCTGTTGATCTAACAAATAACATGCTTCTCCAAGACATAACCATTACTACTGTATACCATGCTAGAAAAACCTATTTTACAACCTTTCAGTTGTTTTTTCAACTCCCAAGTGACCCTTCATTAATTATGAGCAGGTTCCAACACCATTCTCCAGTAAGAGTTGGGGACCATCACCTGTTCAATTACCAATTATCCTTTTTGTACATATACCAGTTACATACTTAAACTTGGCTGAAAAAAGAACAAAAAAAAAAAAAAAAAAAAAAAAAAAAAAAACACCACACATCTGCCCATAGAGTTTAATCAGAAAATATATAACAACACTACATATCCCTGTTGATCCAGAGGAAGATAAAAAAAAAACCCTGATAAGGCTTAGATCAATTAGGCTAAGTGCAAAAAAAAAATAATCATATTGCAAGTCCCCATTCATAATAATTTAGGGAAAAGTTAACCTGTCTCCTTGCTCAGATTCCCTTATTAAATGGGAACATCAGCCTAAACAAACATACTGTCATTAAGTGACATTAGTTATGTTAATTAAAATAGATGGGTAATATAATCTCTTACCCACCCCGTTTTAAAAGAACAGGCAAATGTCAGCCATCTTTTTGGTTGAAAATAAGTATTTATAGACAAAGGAATTTCTGAAAAGCATTTATACACAATTATGAAGTACTCCATTCTCAACCAGGGTTCCCTGAAACCACTAGGTTCCTTGATGACAGGGGTTCCCTGGCATTTTTGCCTTTCAAGGTAAGCGGTCTCAGCTGGCACTTTGAGAAAGTGTCAAAATCACTTCCCTAGCTTCTCAATGTCCTCTCCACTCATTTTCTGGCCGTCCTGAATTCTAGCATCCTTACTTGTTCATCACTGGTGCAATGGCCTTGACTTGAATGAAACATTACAATGGTGATTAATAAAATGTGTTATGTGGGATGTCAGAACTAAGGATGTATGTACAGCAGATGAAGAGGAAAGAGAAAACACTAACACCACGCAACTATAATGGTGTGTGTGTGTGTGTGTGTGTGTGTGTGTGTGTGTGTGTGTGTGTGTGTGTGTGTGTGTGTGTGTGTGTGTGTGTGTGTGTGTGTGTGTGTGTGTGTGTGTGTGTAATAATGGAGGGCATGAAATGGGTGCCCCATGAAGAAGAAATGTGGAATAGGGACCATTACTGTACAATAGGAAAAAAAAAGGTTTAGCCAATTCCACTTTTAATGACCAATTCTATTATAAAATAAATATCCTCTCCCTTCGTTATTGTAAGGGTTCCATGAGATTCAAAATTTATTTGAAGGGTTCCTCCAGGGTAAAAAGGTTGAGAAAGGCTGTCCTAAGTAATATTAAGGGGTATTCGAGATGTTACTTAGAACAGGGGTACTTGGCCAATAGGGTCATTAACCTTCCTGGCGGAAAGCCCGAGCTGAGCTCGGGCTATGCCGCGCAGGAAGATATCTCAGCCCCTGGTGGGGCGATTTGCTCCATTTAAAATGCTGTACGCGCAGCTAGCACTTTGCTAGCCGCGCGTACAGCTTGATCGCCGCCGCTCTGCGACGATCGCCCGCACGCAGCGGCGATCGCCCGCAGCGGCGCAAGAGGGCCCCACCAGAGCCCTGCGCTGCCCGGACCAATGAGTTCCAGGCAGCGCTATGGGCTGGATCGGAGGCGTCTGACGTCAGAACGTCGGCTGACGTCCATGACGTCATTCCGATCGTCGCCATGGCGACAGGAGAAGCCAAACTGGGGAGCACGTTATATACACGTTCCCCTGTTTGCTATTGATGCCAGCGACGATCGCACTAGAGGGACACATGCGCCCTCTAGTGGTGTTTCATGTAGCTACCACTCTGGTAGCTTTACATGAAACAAAAAAAAAAAGAAAAAAAAAAAAAGGGATTTTTGCCTATATGGCAAAAAAAATTAACCGCCAGGAGGGTTAATAAAGGGGTTGTAACAACACTAACGAAACCACAGGTCCAGCGGCGACTCAATTACCGGAGGACCCCGAACCAGCAGACTTCCGTGATTGATATAATCGGGCAGAGCGACCACGTCCTCTCTCCATTTGTCCCGGCAGTAGGGAGCGTGGCCACAGCACTGGCGCAAAGGGTCAGGGTATTTAAACCATGTCGCCACTGCAGTGCTGTTGCATTGCCCAAACAGCCGTGGTGTGCGTCCACGCCATCCCTAGCTTACTCTGGTGTTTCCCATTATTCCGCCCTATCTAGCTAGCCTGTCTACCCTGCCAGTCAGTTTGTCTGTCCTGTACATATCTCCCTTATGTCCGTTCCCCTAGTTAGTACCCATTTTCATTTGCCAGACAGCCCTGTCAATACAGCCCAGTCTGTTCCCTCCATGCTGTCCCTTCCAGTATTTTGGTACTTATCCAGCGTCCCCTGCCCAGTACTCCAGTACTTATCCAGCCAGTCCCAGTCCTGTCCACCCCCTCCTGTTAGTATTGTCCTTCCATCCTGTCCAGTAAGTGTTCTTCTCGCTTTTGTTGGGGTAGTCCTAGGGATCACGAGGCAGCAAAGTAGTCTGTCACCCATTAGGGGAGATGGCCTATCATCTCTTGTGAGGGGCGCTGCTGAAGAGCCGTGCTTTCTTAGACTCCACATCCTGGGACTGCCCATACCTATTCACCAATGTCAAAATCAATAGAACCCTGACAGGGGTACATTCTGCAATAATGTTGAGAAACACTGCTCTAGGCAGTCAGTGGAGGTGGCCTTTTAAGGAGATTCTTAAACCTAAAGAGAACCAGAACTCTCCCATTAGTCAATCAAGTAAAGTCCCTCCCAAGTATTGCATCATGCAGTAGATGGGGTAGTTCCCCAAAAACAAGACATAGTTTACCAAACACTGTCTCAAATTTAACATAGACTGTGGGATATTCCTGAATGTCGCCATGGACACAAGTCACAGCAATTTTTTAAGGCTGAAATCTAACAGGGGTTTTTGCTCATGTCTGTTCCTGCGATTATATCTCACATTCCATGCGCTCATCGATAACTGTGCAGCTTACAGCCAAATGGCCAATTTTCATGGTAATAGAAAGACTTTTTGGCCTGGTGCACACCAGAGCGTTTTGGCTGCGGTTTGCGATCCGCTTGCGGGTGCGGATCCGCTTGGGTAATGTATTTCAATGGGCTGGTGCACACCAGAGCGGGAGGCGTTTTGCAGAAACGCATACTCCCGGGCTGCTGCAGATTTTGGATTGCGGATGCGTTTCTGCCTCAATGTTAAGTATAGGAAAAACGCAAACCGCTCTGAAAAACGGCACTTTAGAGCGGTTTGCCAGGCGTTTTTTGTTACAGTAGCTGTTCAGTAACAGCTATATTGTAACAATACATGAAATCTACTACACCAAAAACGCTTCCCAAAATCGCAAAATGCTAGCTGAAACGCTACAGAAAAAGAAGAAAAAGCGTTTCAAAATCTGCTAGCGGTTTTTGGTGTGCACCAGGCCTTTCTGGTAACCCTGCTAAGATGAGTAGACCTTCCAGCTGGGACAGCCAGTCTCTAAACCTTTTTCCCGGCTTGACCACCCATTACTCCAGAACCAATCTTACCAACTTCTAGGAGGTGATCCAAACCTTGACAAAGCCATGACAACCAAACCCTTTCCTGCCCGAAACATTTCAACCAGTTTGCCTGCAGTATTGGGATCCCATGGCTCAACTATTCTTTTAAGGCCACTGGCAGGGATCCCATGCAGCAGTTTACCAACACCATCCTCACAATCTGGAGCCCATTCTGAACCACCAGCTGAAATCACTTCATGTCAAGATGGATTTAGTCATTCAACCGAAATCGTGGCATTTTTTCCATTTGCAATATCCATATACTCTTTAGCAGGGGTCACATCTAGCTAAGCCAGAACCTCCTTTTTCATGGCATCATAATTCTGATTGCGGACGAACGGAGGCACTTGGGAGATGGGGGACTCAGCG